>NC_045980.1:20301168-20536168 GCF_010909765.2 Amblyraja radiata | reverse complement strand
ATCTTCCAGACTCAGTACCCCGTTCCTGCTTTTTCCCCATATCCCTTGATTCCATTCGCCCTGAGAGCTATGTCTAACTCTCTCTTGAATAAACCCAGTGAACTGGCCTCCACTACCATCTATGGCAGCGAATTCCACAGATTGACAACTCTCTGGGTGAAAATGTTTTTCCTCATCTCGGTCCTAAAGGCCTATCCCTCATTCTTAAACTGTGACCCCTGGTTCTGGTCTCCCACAAAGATGGGGAACATTTTTCCTGTGTCTAGCCTGTCCAGTCCCTTAAGAATTGTATACATTTTTATAAGATCCCATAAGTATAAGAAGACCAGGAGAAGTATGGCCCGTGTCTGACAGAATACCACACGGGCAGAGCTCCATCCCAGATGCAGTGAGCTGAGGTCATGTTTCATTCAGGATATCGTTCTGTCTGTACACCTGGGTGTTTTCATGGATACAGTGTGATACTGTGACATAACCACATGTGAGGATTCATGAGAGCGATAGATCGGGTAGATGTATAGAATCTCCCGCCCAGAGTAGGGGAATCGAGGGTTCAAGGTGAAGGGGAAAAGATTTAATAGGAATCTGAGGGGTAACCTTTTCACACAAAGGGTGGTGGGTGTATGGAACAAGATGGTTGAGGCTGGGACTATCCCAACATTTAAGAAACAGTTAGACAGGTACATGGAGAGGACAAGTTTGGAGGATATGGACCAAGCGCAGGCAGGTGGGATTGGTGTAGCTGGGACATGTTGGCCGGTATGGGAAAGTTGGGCTGAAGGGCCTGTTTCCACACTGTATAACTCAATGACTATGACTAAAACAATGGTGGATCAGATGATTTTGCCTTTTTTGTGTCAAATGGGGAGAGACAAATGGAAGGCCTGAGCTACAGGGAGAGGTTGGGCGGGCTGGGACTTTATTCCTTGGAGCGCAGGAGGCTGAAGGGTAAAATCATAAGGGGGATTGGGTGAATGTACCTGTACAAATCAGGAACTAGAGGGGATAGCTATAAGGTGAGAGGGGAAAGGTTTAATAGGAATCTGAGGGGCAACTTTTTCACATAGAGGGGTGATGGGTGTACGGAACAAGCTGGCAGAGGAGGTAGTTGAGGCTGGTACTATAACAACATTTAAAAGGCATTTGGACAGGTACGTGGATAGGAAAGATTTAGAGGGATATGGGCCAAACACGGGCAGGTGGGACTAGTCTAAATGGGCCATCTTGGTCGGCATGGGTGGGTTGTGCGGAAGGACTTGTGTCCACGCTGTATTACTTCATGAGAGGAGTTCAGTGATGGAGAGAGAGGCTGGACAAGTGTGATGGTCAGCGTTCTGGAAGTCAGCATGTGCCTCTGCCAAGCTGCCCAAAATCCAAAGATAGACACAAAAAGCTGGAGTAACTCAGCGGGACTGGTAGCATCTCTGGATAGAAGGAATGGGTGAGGTTTCGGGTCGGGACCCAAGGGTCTCGACCCGAAACATCACCCATTTATTCTATCCAGAGATGCTGCCTGTCACTGAGTTAAGGGGCTGTCCCACTGTACGAGTTAATTCAAGAGTTCTCCCGAGTTTCCCCTGATTCGAACTCGGAGAATTACGGTAATAGCCGCTCGTAGGTACTCGGCGCTCTCGTGGACATTTTTCAACATGTTGAAAAATCTTCACGAGTCTTCACGAGCTTACTGCGATTCGCGAGTACCTGCCGTTAGCGTTGCGAGCCGCTAAGGGACGTCCCGAGCTCTGACGTACCCGCTACGTACATTCTACGTGCTTACCACGAGTTTGATTTTTTTTTAAACTCGGGTGAGCTCTTGAATTACCTCGTACAGTGGGACAGGCCCTTTCCTCCAGTTTTTTGTGTCTTTCATCGGTTTAAACCAGCATCTGTAGTTCTTTCCTGCACATCCTGCCCAACATCCAACCCGCAATGTGGCCAAGTGCCTGCCGCAACGACTTGACCTGATGGCTGGTGGTTGGGTCGGAGAGGGGGTTCATATGGGTGAGGAACAGGCGAAAGACAAATTGGAGAAGCAAAATTGATCTGGAGTTCCCACTTGATTACATTTGATTCTGCAAGACGATTTCTTGAGCCCAGTATGACGGAAACAAAGTTGAGTTCAGTGCAATTCCGACACAATGTGCAGCAGTTTGCTCTTGCAGGCTTCTCCCCAACACCAGCCTCCAAAAGTCTAAAGTTTAAGTCCTCACCCGCCAAGCTTGCAACATTTTCTGGAGGATCTAAGCTGGTGCTTTGGGGCAGAAGGACACCAAAAGGTCATTTTGAAAGATTTTAAATGTGATTTTCATTCTCGTCTACCGAGGAACTGACAAAAACACTCTGCCATAACCAGAAAATAGTTTCAAAAGCGTTGTTAAAAAGTGGATTCTAGTAATGAGAAACTGCTTCTCTCTGAGATGCTGTCTAACCTGATATAACCATATAACCATATAACAATTACAGCACGGAAACAGGCCATCTCGGCCCTACAAGTCCGTGCCGAACAACTTTTTTCCCTTAGTCCCACCTGCCTGCACTCATACCATAACCCTCCATTCCCTTCTCATCCATATGCCTATCCAATTTATTTTTAAATGATACCAACGAACCTGCCGCCACCACTTCCACTGGAAGCTCATTCCACACCGCTACCACTCTCTGAGTAAAGAAGTTCCCCCTCATGTTACCCCTAAACTTCTGTCCCTTAATTCTGAAGTCATGTCCTCTTGTTTGAATCTTCCCTATTCTCAAAGGGAAAAGCTTGATCACGTCAACTCTGTCTATCCCTCTCATCATTTTAAACACCTCTATCAAGTCCCCCCTTAACCTTCTGCGCTCCAGAGAATAAAGACCTAACTTATTCAACCTATCTCTGTAACTTAGTTGTTGAAACCCAGGCAACATTCTAGTGATCACAGATGCTGTTTGCTCTCAGAGCACGGCCCACAGTGTCTGCATTTATTTCACTCCCAATTAGTCTCCATCGGTCTAATCTCCATGTCGTGGGGATCAAGGCGGAGTGGGCTACTCCTAATCCCAATCCACACCAGGACCAGTGCACTCATCACTTCAGTTTAGTTTAGATTAGTTTTAGTTCAGAGCTACAGCGCGGAAACAGGTCCTTCAGCCCACTTGAGTCCGCACCGACCAGCGATCCCCGCACACTAACACTACCCTACACACACTAGGGACAATTTACAATTGTACCAAACCAGTTAACCTACAAACTTGTATGTCTTTGGAGTGTGGGAGGAAACCAGAAGATTTCGGTGAAAACCCACGTAGGTAAGGAGGAGAACGTACACAATCTTTACAGACATGCAGCCGTCTGTCCAAAAAGAGGCCTGGTCCTTATGCATTGGGGAAAAGAAATGAGGTCCATGCGTGTGATACATTTAAATGAGCCAAAGGGCCTGTTTCCACGCTGTATCTCTAAACTAATCTGAAGTACAGATCTAAATGAATCATACACGTGTCAGGTTGGAACCCTTTTTCAGACCCAAAACCTCACGTTGTTTTTCTCCAGAGATGCTGCCTGACCCGCTGAATTACTACAGCATTTTGTGTCTATCTTCGGTGTAAACCAACATTTGCAGTTCCTTCCTGCATAAACTCAAAGGGGCGTTGGCTGGTGTGATGTTGGCTGCCACAGATGGTCCAATGTTGGGAAGAATCTGTCGCATGCTTTATCCCCAAGGAAGATGCGAAGGAATCTCTTCACAGAGCTGCAGTCTTAAGAGCACGCAGGAGCAAAGGTGCTTACATGTCCATACTTTAAAAGACACTTGGACATGTTTGTGGATGGGAAGGGTTTAGAAGGATATGGGTCAAATGCAGTCAAATGGACTAGCTTAGATGGGGAATCTTGGTTAGCATGGACGAGTTGGGCTGCAGGGCCTGGTTTCTTGCTGTATGACTCTATGACTCTATGTATGAAAGTTATTCAAAGGCAGAACCTGGCTTACAGGTTTACAAAGCTGAACGCTGCAAAACGTCATGTACTGGGAATAACAGATGAGAAATATAATCGCACAGTTAGAAGTCATTTTGTTTTAATCAAGTAAGTTGTTATGGGGTTCGATGGCGAGTCCTTTATTTTGAATTATTGCGCAGAAACAAAATTTACTGATGGAATTACTGTCCTGTATGTTTACAATGCTGTGAAATAAAGCAACTTATTGATTTGTATGTAGCCTTGGTGGAACAGGCTTCTGAGAGCTTGAAGAAGCACATTCTCACATTCTCACATTCTCCAGAGGCACAATGCACTGACACCCAAGTGCAGCAATACTGCCGGCAAAAGGGAAAACATAATCGGCCAAGGGTCCCATCTGTTTTGTCTCTGAGTATAACCTAACCGCATCGTTCGGAAGAAAGGTCCCGACCCAAAATGCCGCCTGTCCATTCTCACCTTAGATGCTACTTGACCTGTTGAGTTCCAGAAGCACTTTATGTTTTGCTCAAGATTCCAGCATCTGGAGTGTCATGCATCTCTGTACGTTTATAAGTTACGGGAGCATAATTAAGCCATTCGGCCCATCAAGTCTACTCCGCCATTCAATCATGGCTGATCCTTCTTTCCCTCTCAACCTTTAAGCTTTTGGTGGGTAAGTGTTCTTCAGCTAGGTCAGCTTTACACCTCAGCCACTTGTCGGCAATTCCATCGGAGAAGCAGATTTAAAATCACCCCTCTCTCTTCGGGAGGTGAGCTCGATCCTTTTTTCCTTCTGTACAGATGCCGACTTTGAAACATGTCGATGCCAATTAAGAGGAATGGTATAAGTCTGGTGTGGCAGAACGTGAAACATTTTTTCTGTATACGTGGCAGCAGACATCCTGATAAGAAACCCCTTGGACCAACTAGAGGTGGCACAGTGGCGCAGCGGTAGAGTTGCTGCCTTACAGCACCAGAGACCCAGGTTCGATCCTGACTACGAGCGCTGTCTGTATGGAGTTTGTCCATTCTCCACGTGACCACGTGGGTTTTCTACGGTTGCTCCAGTTTCCTCCCGCACTCCAAAGACGTACAAGTTTGTCGGTTAATTGACTTCAGGAAAGTAAATTGTCCCTAGTGCGTAAGATAGTGCTAGTGTACAGGGATCGCTGGTCAACATGTGGGCCGAAGGGCCTGCTTCTCTAAAACTAAACTAAACTAAACTAAACAAACCTTGAAACACACATGTATGGGATGGAACTGCAGATGCTGATTTAAACTGAAGATAGACACAAAAAACTGTGAAAAACCCTTAGAAAGTCAGAAAGGATGTTTCCAGACCCAAAATGCTGGAGTAACTCTGTGGGACAGGCAGCATCTCTGACCCATTCCTTTGCTCCAGAGATGCTGTCTGATCCGCTGTGTTACTCCAGCATTTTGGGTCTAGAAACATCCTTTCTGGCTTTAAAGGGTTAATGGTGTCAACCCTTTATTGATAATATTTTATACGTATATATATAACTGTGATGTTTAGAAATATTTGGATTTGTTGTAGCAACCATGCTCCTTTACATAGTTGGAAGCCCTTTATTTAAACAAACATGGATGCAGTGCCCAGTCTAAATGTGTCATTTATTAAAACCTTGGCAACATGCGTCCTCCCCTCAAAAAAAATGAAGCCTCCCTCGCAGATTTAGTAAAAGAGACAAAAAATCGCCCTTTCTCCTCCGCCTGTCTAGACTCTTCCAGAGCTGTCACAAATAAAAAATTTCACCAAAAAAAAAAAAATCAAATTTTCTCAACATAGCTTTCCGACGAGCTCACATCTGAGCACGTACGTGTTTCATTTTTTTTTTATTAAGCTGTCTCTCTGCATTTTTCTCTCGCATTCCCTCTTCACAGTTCTCCCTTAAATCACAGGGTCCCAGTCCTTCTCCGGAGCCAAGCCACTCGTTTCTTAACTGACATCCAGTGTCTGTGATCCTCACAGCCTAGTTGTTGTTAGTGAGAGCACCGGAGATGGAGTGTTGGAAAACGGTGTCTGATAAAGCTGGTACTGAGAGACAGTCGCTTGGGATGGAATGGGATGAAACATAGAAACATAGAAAAATAGGAAGCAGGAGGAGGCCATTCGGCCCTTCGAGCCAGCACCGCCATTCATTGTGATCATGGCTGATAATTCCCTATCAATAACCCGTGCCTGCCTTCTGCCCATATCCCTTGACTCCACTAGCCCCCTAGAGCTCTATCTAATTCTCTCTTAAACCCATCCAGTGACTTGGCCTCCACTGCCCTCTGTGACAGGGAATTCCATAAATTCACAACTCTCTGGGTGAAAAAGTTTTTTTCTCACCTCAGTCTTAAATGACCTCCCCTTTATTCTAAGACTGTAGCCCCTGGTTCTGGACTCACCCAACATTGGGAACATTTTCCCTGCATCTAGCTTGTCCAGTCCTTTTTTTAAATGTTATATGTTTCTATAAGATCCCCCTCATCCTTCTAAACTCCAGTGAATACAAGCCTACGGGATGGAACGGGATGGAATACTTCATAATCACATGTAACAAGGCACAGTGAAATTCTTCGCTTACATACCCAGAGTAAGCAAGTAGCCGCCGCATACGGCCCCGCCAAAGTTACAAAGTACCCCCTCCGGCTCCTTCTTTTTTCTCCCCCCCCCCCACCACGGGTCCTCCATTGTTCTCCCCCCCTCCCTCACGGTGGTCCCCCCACGCCTTCATCGACCGCCGACCTCGGGTCGACCCGCGAGGCTTCACCGCTGCCGAGGCCCAGTTTAAAGTGACTGTACAGTTTCCCACCATCAATTATGTCTCCGGCAGACTATTCGTCTGCTTCGTTGTGGCAGGGTGGCACGGAGATGTGTTCGATCCTGACCTCGGGTGCTGCCTGTGTGGAGTTTGCACGTTCTCACTGTAGCTGCGTGGGTTTACTCCGGGTGTACTGATTTCCTCCCACATCCCAAGGACGCGCGGGTTGTAGGGTAACGAGATCTCTGCAAATTGGCCCCTCGTGTGCAGGGAGTGGATGTGAAAGAGCAATAACATAGAACTAATGTTTCTGGGTGATCCCTGCACACAGGCCCTTTGGCCCACCAAGTCCACACCATGAGAGGAATAGATATGGTGAATGCACAGCGTCGGATTTCTCAGGGGGAAACAAAAAACAGAGGATATAGGCTTAAGGTGAGGTGGGAAAGATTTAATAGGAACCCGAGAGGACAACGTTTTTAACACAAAGGGTGATGGGTATATGGAACAACCTGTTGGAGGAGTTAGTTGAGGCAGGTATTATCGGAACGTTTTAAAAACATTTAGACAGGAACATGGATTGGATACGATTAGAGGAATATGGGCCAAACGTAGGTCGGTGGGACGAGTGTAGATGGCACATGTTGGTCAGTGTGGGCAAGTTGGGCCGAAGGGCCTGTTTCTACGCTGGATGTCTCTATGACTAGTATTTAGCACATACTAAATATAAAATGGTGCCATATTGTCCTTATCACTAAGACTTATCAATCTAGAGCATAGAACATAGAAGAGGTCAGCACAGGAACAGGCCCTTCGGCCCACAATGTCCATGGCGAACATGATACCTAGGCAAACTAATCTCCTCTGCCTGCATGCACAATTGCACAATACGAGATTATAGGATAGAACTTTATTTATCCCAGGAGAAAAATTGGTCTGCCAACAGTCATAAAACACAACAAGATACATGAAACATGAACTTAATGTGATGAGTGGCAAGTCCAGGATTGGGGATGTGCATAGATTGGGAGGGGGGGGGAAGGGGAGTCAGTCTATCCCACGACAGAAGGGGGCAGAGTTGTACAGTTACGGCTGAAGGGGTAGGAATTGTACAGTATATGTGATCCATGTCCTTCCATTTCCTGCATGCGGTGTTCTGCTTGAGTGAATGTATGATGTGCAAAGGAGTAAGGGGATTCTTTCTGTGGGACATTTAAGCCTCAACGACGTCCATCCAAATGGATTAAACATTCGCTGGTTCACTTGCGATCTGTGGGGTTCTGCTGTGGGTGAATTGGCTGCAGTGTGCTCCAATATAACAGTAATCACCTTTCAACCATAATTAATTCGGATGGGGCAGGATGAGCAGCATTAGAATAAATACGTGTGTGCTGGCTATTCATTCTGTGATTGTAAAAGCAAAGGCCGTATTCAAGAGAATCGGGTAGCAGCCGTACCCATGGAACCCAAACTGGTGACCATATTCATTGTGATTCAATGGATTTTTAGGATTTTCTCTCTCAAAGTTTCATTTCAGGAAGGGTTATGTCAAATCCGATCCTATTACTTTGTGGGAATTCCAATGATGCAATCCATAAATGGGGCGTTTTATGAGGATCTTTGTGTTGGCACTCGCCCCGAACAGAAATGGAGTGAGACGAGCCAAGCTCGCTTCATGAAGAGTCAAAGGCTGCGTCCGTCTCATCAGTGTGGGCTGGGCTCAGACATAGAGGAACAATGCACACTCCTGCTGAACCACCCATTTCCCAGCCACTTCCCCTTCCTCTTCCTCCACCCCTACACAATTGAACGCAACATCTAGTCCCCGCTGACTCACTCACTCTCACCGCTGTCTTCCTTGCATCGGATGACATCTACCAGAGTTCACCTCGTTGAAAGGAGACCAAGTTTGTGCTGGGTTAGCAGGCCCTGCCTCTCCGTCTCAAGTGAGCCTTTGCACCCAAGTGGGGAATCTTCACTGCGCGGCCACCAGTCGTGAGGAACCTGCCGGGCTCTGAATCAGGGAACGCACCATTGGTAAAGGTGCCGCTGGATGCAAGGTGGGACAGACTTCACGGGGTGACAACAGTTCCTGTGGCAGCCAGCTGTGTGAGACGGGATGTGAGGGGTAGATGAAAATTCTGAGGTCGACCTCTTGACTTTGAGGAATGTTCATTCCACATGGGCAAAGGCAAAGCTGGAGGGAACGATCACTCATTGTGCCTCCTTGCCTTTAGGAAGATTTGCCTGTAGAGTATGCAAGATGAGAAAGAGTAGGCAACCAGAAGCAGTCTTGCACTCATCCCACACCGGTAACATTGCCCAGTGAGATCAGAAGCATTGGTCTGGTGGGAGCAGAGGTACAATGCAGTTTGAACACAGCTATGCAGCAAGAGCCTCTTAATGGATTCCTGCTTCTCTCCCATGCCACCATGGTTATGGGTTCCCACATACAAAGGCGGTCAAGAACAGGGCGGCACTATGGCGCAGCGGTAGAGCTGCTGCCTCACACTGCCAGACACCCAGGTTCAAGCCTGACCATGGGTGCTGCCAGCGCAGAGTTTGCATGTTTTCCCTGCGACCGCGTGGGTTTTCTCCGGGTGCTCCGGTTTCCTCCCACATTCCAAAGGCGTACAGGTTTGCAGGTTGATTGGCTTCTGTAAATTGTCCCTAAGGTGCAGGATTGAACTGGTGTACATGTATATGCACACACACTGAGCTTTTTTTTCTCATTTATTATACTGTTCACAGAGTACTATGTTGACATAATCTGTTGTGCTGCAGCAAGTAAGAATCTCGTTGTTCTATCTGGGACATATGAGAATCAAACACTCTTGACTCCTGACTAGATATGCAGACGGATATGGAGGTACATCGATCACGTGCAGGCAGAGGATATGAGTTGGCATCATGTTCAGCGTGGACATTGTGGGCCAAAGTGCCTGTTCCTGAGCAGTACTCTTCTAAGTTCTATTTGTCTCTTAGGCTGATCAAACTGTGTTGCTCCTCCACTATCACTGGACCAGAGGCATAAAGTCATGCTAATGGTGTGGGATAAATACTAGCCCACTTGTGACTTCTGGTTCAGTGCACATCAAGGGCGCACATGGGCAAAGGTCAAAGGGCTAAGGGGAAAGGGCAAAGTGCAAAGGGGAAAGGCCTCCCAGCAAAATCTGATCCACTTGCATTTCTATCTGGTTGATTTTGACAAGGGGAAAATATTTGTACAGAATGTTCAAAGTTAAACGTAAATAAAGTAGATATGCATCTGTTGAAGGACGAGAAGATTGTAATTCTTTCCAAAGTTTCACGTCGAAGAGATTAGAGCAAACAGATTTTTCAAAAGCATCGAAGAGAGACACAAAATGCTGGAGTAACTCAGCAGGTCAGGCAGCATCTCTGGAGGAAAAGAGTAGGTGATGTTTCAGGTTGGGACCCTTCTTCAGATTCCATAGCTTGAGGGGATTTTGCAGTATTACTGGAGTTACTCCAGAATTTTGTGTCCCTGCTGAGTTACACCAGCGCTTTGTGTCTATCTTCGGTATACATAAATCAGCATCTGCAGTTCCTTCCTACACATTTTCAAAAACATCGACGGGCTCTCTCAAGATGTTTGGAGGTCCCTTCAGGGAAGGAGGTGGCTGCCTTGCTCGGTGTTGGCTCATTACAGGGCAATGAAGACATTATTTAATATACAGTAACTCGTTGATTCAGCAAGATTGAACTTAATTAAGACCTACACAGTAAATGGGAGGCCTCTGGGTAGTGTTGTAGAGCAGAGGGATCTAGGAGTACAAGTACATGGTTCCTTGAAGGTCGAGTCGCAGGTAGATAAGGTGGTCAAAAAGGCTTCAGGCACTTTGGCCTTCATCAGTCAGAGTATCGAGTATAGAAGTTGGGAGGTCATTTTGCAGTTGTATCAGACGTTGGAGAGACTGCATTGAGAATATTGTGTTCAGTTCTGGGCACCATGTTATAGGAAAGATATTGTCAAGCTTGAAAGGATTCAGAAAAGATTTACGAGGATGTTGCCAGGACTAGAAGGTGAGAGCTATAGGGAGAGGTTGAGTAGGCTGGGTCTCTAATCCATGGAGCTTAGGAGGATGAGGGGAGATCTTATAGAGGTATACAAAATCATGAGAGGAATAGATCGGGTAGATACACAGTCTTTTACCCAGAGTAGGGGAATCGAGGACCAGAGGACACAGGTTCAAGGTGAAGGGGAAAAGATTGAATAGGAATCCGAGGGGTAACTTTTTCACACAGAGGGTGGTGGGTGTATGGAACAAGCTGCCAGAGGAGGTAGTTGAGACTGGGACTATCCCATCATTGAAGAAACAGTTGGACAGGTACATGGATAGGACAGGTTTGGAGGGTTATGGACCAAGCGCAGGCAAGTGGGACTAGGGTAGCTGGGACATTGTTGCCGGTGTGGGCGAGTTGGGCCAAAGGGTCTGTTTCCACACTGTATCACTCTATCAACATGATCTTCAAATCAGTTATCTTAAGATGGCAAGCGGGACAGTGGTGCAGCTGGTAGAGCTGTTGCCTCAGAACACCTGAGATCCAGGTTTGATCCTGACCTCGGGTGCTTGCTGTGTGGGGTTTGTATGTTCCCCCTGTTTCTGCATGGGTTTCCTCCAGCTGTTCCGGTTTCCTCCCACATTCCAAAGACCTGCGGGTTTGCAGGTTAATTGGCCCCAGTCTGTAGTGAGAGGGATAACATTGAACTGTTGTGAACGGGTGATGGATAGTCGGCGTGGACTCGGTGGCCGAACCATGTTTTCTTGCTGTATCTCGAAACAAAATATGTTATTGAGATACGCAGACTGACTTCCGTCAGTTGTCTTATCTCCATTTATGTTGGCCATCACACCTCTTGATCCTTTGGGATCGGCAAATCGGCAGATTGCCCCATGGGGGCGGCACTAAGGCGCAGCGGTAGAGACCCGGGTTCGATCCTGACCTCGGCTGCTGTCTGAACAGAGTTTGTACATTCTCTCTGTGACCGCGTGGGTATCATCCATGCTCCGGTTTTGTTCCATATTTGAAGAAATATAGGTTTGTAGGTTAATTGGCTTCGGTAAAGATTGTAAATTGTTCCTAGTGTGTAGGATAGTGCTAGAGTATGGGGTGATCGCTGGTCTGCGCGGAATCGGTGGGCAGAAGGGCCTGTTTCCATGCTGTATCTCTATAGTCCAAAGCCTTTGCTCTTGTTTCAGGAGAGTTTAGCATGGGCAGCCCAGAGCTCAAGAGTTAATTAGATGACTGTTTAGTTGAACGGTTATTGGCTTTTTCGCCTGCTTCCTTCTCTTCTGACTAGCCAACACACCTAATGCCAAGCGGCTGTCACTAAGGATTAACATGCAGTTAGCACATAGGTGATAGAAGCACTGTTCCATGCTGGGATTGGCTCCTTGTCCCAAGCTTCTTGTGCAACCCGCAATCCTTCTATGGCCCGTGTTTAAAGACCCCGAGAATCAGACTGAAGTAGTCTCTGTACCATGTCATTAGGCAGACATTTTCTTTGTTTAAAAGGCTAACTATTAATTATATATAACCATAGTGACTTATTGCCTATTGATCACCATACAGATCTTTGCAGCAGAAAAAATGTGTAGGAAGGAAATGCAGATGCTGGTTTAAACCAAAGATAGATACAAAATGCTGGAGTAACTCATTTGGACAGGCGGCATCACTGGAGAGAAGGAATGGGTGACGTTTCGGGTCGAGACCCTTCTTCAGTCTCGAACCGAAACGTCACCCATTCCTTCTCTCCAGAGATGCTGCCTGTCCCACTGAGTTACTCCAGCTTTTTGTGTCTATCTTTTGCAGCAGAAGACCTGTGCCAGAACTGTTTTTCCTGTCATCAATGCTTTGGAAATGTCTGCAATAACTGGCCAACTATTCCTGTTCTTTCTATCTCATTTTCCTGCACCTAAGCCAGGAGAAGCAGGCTCCCCACTCTTGGCTCCAACTCGTCCATGGTTGGAGAGGTAAGCTGCTAGTTCTGTTTCCAAGCGGGCAGGCCAAGCACCAGGTGTCCAAGAGCAGCCAGTCGAGCGTGTCCCTGTTTTGGGTGAGTAGCCATTCAAAGCCCAGCCAAGATCCATATTTCAGGGTTTTCAATGCCTGGTGGAGAAAGGGTTGCACTGTGAACCGACTGAGCCTTGGCAATGGCCTGCTGTCCATACTTAGTCATAGTCATGGATTCATCAGGGACATGAACTAATAGAATACAGAAGCAGGCTCATTGAGACCATTCAACCATCAAACATTTACTTACACAAATTCTACCCTCATAAGATTTTTAAATTATCAACACTTTCCCACCAACTCCCCTGAGATTGTGTCACCCACTTACAGTGGACAACTAACTTATTACTCCACAGATGTTTGGAATTTATGACCGGGGGGATGTACAACTCCACATGGACAGCACCACAGGTCGAGATCGTAACAGGAGTCTTTGGGACAGTTCCACAAATAAGAATATAAGAGGATAGGAACAAGAAAATAACATCAGGGGTTTGCTCCTCAGCCCCTTAACCTCGGCCCACCATTTAATATGATCATGGCTGATCTGCCTGAGGCCTCAGGCTCCTGATGAACAAGAGGGTCATAGGGTCGTAAGGTCATATGTGATAGAAGTAGAATTAGGCCATTCAATTCGGCCCATCCAGTCTACTCCGCCATTCAATCATGGCTGATCTATCTCTCCCTCCTAGCGCCATTCTCCTGCCTGCTCCCCATAACCTCTGACACCCGGACCAAACAAGAAGGGGTGAGACAAAGGTGTAAGATTGCCGCAGGGGTGGGAGGGAATGAAAGAATTGTTTTAGAATCAGATCAGCCATGATCTGATGAAAGGGAAGATTAGGAATAAAAGTGGCCAACACATGCCCCCTTACTTTGTGCATCCTATGTTCAAATGTCTCTGAATGTGATCATGGCGTATAGTACCTGGAGCAAAAGTTAACTGTTTCGGTGTCCCACTCTTAATGCGATATTGCTGGATCTTTGACAATAAGGTAAATTTGATCAGATTCAATCTTTTAATCCTACCCGACCAATCCACACAAGAAGGCAATTTGTTCTTAGGATCAAGCGTAAATTATTTGTTTATCCCAGAGCAATTTTGTTCCTCTCCTCTCTTGCTGTTAGCAGTGAGGAAGCTGTCATACTTGAACATATTTTTAAGTGATCAGTCTCTTCAGATTAGCATGGAAAGTAAATGTTAACCGTTTGATGTGTCCATTGGCACGGCATCTTTTAACATAGTCACTTCACGGGACCATTTTCAAGCCATGTTACATCAAGCAAGTCAAGTCAAGAGTGCTTAATGGTCATTTAGAGTCATAGAGTCATACAGTGGGGAAAGAGGCCCTTCGGCCCAACACCCACACTGGACAACCTGTCTCAGCTACCACCTGCCTGCACTTGGTCCATATCCTTCCAAACTCATCCTATCTATGACCCTGTCTAACTGTTCCTTAAACGTTGGGATAGTCCCAGCCTCAACTACCTCCTCTGGCAGCTAGTTCCATAAACCCACCTCCCTTTGTGTGAAAAGGTTACCCCACAGATTCCTATTAAATCTTTACCCCTTCACCTTGAACCTATGTCCTCTGATCCTCAATTCCCATACTCTGGGCAAGAGATTCTGTGCATCTACCCGATCTATTCCTAATCTATTCTGGAACAATGAAATTCTTACTTGTAGCAGCACAAGTTTGTAGAAATGATATGCAGTAGATAGCATAATAAGCAACAAATAAAGGTTAAAGAGAGTGGTATGGGTCCTTGACGATGCAGGCTGCGTTTTTGAGGCAGTGCCTCCTGTAGATCCCTTCGATAGTGGGGAGATTCGTGCCCATGATGGACTGGACAGTGTTCGCCATCATTCGTAACCTCCTTCGTTCCTGGGGGTTCGAGTTGCTGAACCAGGCCGTGATGAAACCAGTCAACATGCTCTCTACCGCACACCTGTAGAAGTTCATGAGGGTGTTACCGAAAACCCCAGGCAAAAACTAGGATTTCAAAAACATTTAATGGAAGGGAAAAGAGAGGTGGAAAATTGGTAATATCCAGGACGGGATTTCAACACTTGAGAACCTTCGTAACTGAAAGATGGCCTCCATTTGTGAAGTAATCAATTGCATGTTTGATCAAAAGGTTAGAATTTGAGTGGTACAGTTATATTTAGTGATAGAACATGAACTTTGATGACAAGGTGAACATTTATTGTCTATCACTTATTGCCATTGCACTTAGAGTCAACTACATTGTTAGGTCTGGATTTAGATTAAAAAAACAGAGCAGACAACAGGTCAGTATGCTCTCTACTGTACACCCGTACAAGCTCGATAGAGTATTCAGTGACATGCCGAAACTTCTCAGGAAGTAAAGACGTGCTATTAGTCCTAGATATCTTGTTTGTATTACAGATGTGGAAGTCCCCATGGACGCTGGTTTGGGCTCTACTGACTGCAGCACAGTGGCACTGATGCTGTGATTCACTGTGTGACAGCAAGGTCAAGGTAGATTAAATGCACTGGATGTCTGCTCGTGGTGGGGGGATGTGGGGGGGTGTGGGTGGGGGGGTGCAGTTGATGGCAGTATGGAGATGCAAGGTTGGGTTAGATTTGTGCAGGAAGGCACTGCAGGTGCTAGTTTAGACCAAAGATAGACAAAAACTGCTGGAGTAACTCAGCGAGACAGGCAGCATCTCTGGAGAGAAGGAATGGGTGACGTTTCGGGTGGAGACCCTACAGCTGGAAGAAGGGTCTCGACCCGAAACATCACCCCTTCCTTCTATCCAGTGATGCTGCCTGTCCCGCTGATTTAGTCCAGCATTTTGTGAATATCTTCTGGGTTAGGTTTGTGTAGGATTAGTGTAAATCGTTGCTTGAAGGGCCTGTTCCCATGCTGTATCTCTCCCTGTATATCTGACTTTTCATGTCTTTAAAAGACTTTTGGACAGGTACATACGTTGGAAAGGTTGAGAGTGATATGGGACAAACACGGGCAGGTGGGATGAGGTAGTGTAGATGGGGCAAATTTTTTTAAAATATCAAAAATAATGTATTTGATTAGTCACGATACGAAACCAAACCGTGGTAACACACCCACCACCATAGGACAAAATCACCAAATTATCTATGCACTAAATGTTCAAACAACTATATTACAATCTTTACAAATATACTAAATAACTACTATACAACTATGTCCCTCTCTAACACCACCCGGGCGCGGACGTAACCATGCAAAAGGGGATGGGGCATATTGGGCGGCATGGGCAAGCTGGGCCGAAGGGCCTGTTCCCATGCCGTGTGGCTCTACAACTTCACAACACAGGAGCAGTTCAGAACAAGAGCTGGAAGAGGGAGAAAAGTCATGGCAAAGTTTTTCAGAGAATGAAATGTCCGCTGTATGTCAGAGAGCGGAGTGGCACTGGATAGAGTTAATGGCTCCAAATGGTCAATAGACAAATGCGCATTTTCTATAATACAAAAAAAAAGGCAGCGGTTGCCATGGGAACCAGAGGCAGTGGATCTCATTACAGGGCATGTTGCATTATCCTCTCTAAGGACTCTCTCCGTTCCATTATTTTTTACAAAAGGTCAGATGTCCTCAGAGGGAGCCGGGATAAGTCTGGAAAAGGTGAAGCATATTCATGAAGGAATTCCCCCGGTGAAGCCGGGAACAATTCTTCATTTATTTTTCTTTCCCTTTGCTCAGAAATAAAGATCTTCAACCAAATCAGCTCGTCGGGAAACGGATTCCTTTAGCTCACAGAAACCAAGCTGTTCAGCACAAAAAACCTTTCACTCGATTTCAAAAGATCTGCTGCTCTCTATTCCCAACCCCCTCACCCCCGCCTCTCACTGCATGCTCTTGGAAAAGAGGGTTCTATTTAAACGTGGTGGAAATAACTGAGTGTACATGGCCTTGTGCTGGAAGTGGAGGGATTAGCATTGCTGGCTTTAAAGTGGGTTCCTCATTTTCGCACTCTTTCTTGATTCTAGTCTGGGACCTTTTTCTCTGGAGTGAAGGAGGATAAAGGGGGGACCTTATGGAGGTGCACAAGACGTGAGAGATATGGATAAAGTGAAGGCTCGCAGTCTTTGTTCCCAGGGTGGAGGATGCTTAAACTCAAGGGCATAGGTGGAAGACAAGAGGCGAGAGATTTAAGAGGGACCTCAGGGACAACCTTTTTACTCCGATGGTAGATGGGATGTAATGTTAAAATTGTACAAGGCATTGGTGAGACCAAATCTGGAGTATGGTGTACAATTTTGGTCGCCCAATTATAGGAAGGATGTCAACAAAATAGAGAGAGTACAGAGGAGATTTACTAGAATGTTGCCTGGGTTTCAACAACTAAGTTACAGAGATAGGTTGAATAAGTTAGGTCTTTATTCTCTGGAGCGCAGAAGGTTAAGGGGGGACTTGGTAGAGGTCTTTAAAATGATGAGAGGGATAGACAGAGTTGATGTGATCAAGCTTTTCCCTTTGAGAATAGGGAAGATTCAAACAAGAGGACATGACTTCAGAATTAAGGGACAGAAGTTTAGGGGTAACATGAGGGGGAACTTCTTTACTCAGAGAGTGGTAGCGGTGTGGAATGAGCTTCCAGTGGAAGTGGTGGCGGCAGGTTCGTTGGTATCATTTAAAAATAAATTGGATAGGCATATGGATGAGAAGGGAATGGAGGGTTATCGTATGAGTGCAGGCAGGTGGGACTAAGGGAAAAAAGTTGTTCGGCACGGACTTGTAGGGCCGAGATGGCCTGTAATTGTTATATGGTTATATGGTTATATAGTCTATAACTGGAGCATACCCAATAGGCCGAATGGCCTGATTGTGCGCCTATATCTAAAGATCTTAAGTCTTATGTAAAGAGCTGCCAGAAGAAGCTATCGAAAATTTGACATTTCGAGAGGTATATGGATAAGAAGGCTTTACAAGGAAATGGGCCAATTACAGACAAATGGGACTAGCCAAGTTTGCCGACTTGGTCAGCATGGATATTGGGCCAAAGGGCCTGTGACCAAGCTGTAGAGCTCTAGGACATTATTATTCGATAAACAGCATCACCACAAGTACACATCAGCACTCTTCGCTGCTCATTGGTTGAGGAAGGCAGCACATGTACTATTTCTCATGGGAATCACAACCAACCACCACGTTCCTAGCATCACCTAGTGTCACCACTCTGTACACTCTCAGTGTCACCAATGTACACTCCTAGTATCATCAATCTGAACACTACTAGTGTCACCAATGTGTGTATTTCTAGTGTCACCAGCCTGTACACTCCTAGCGTCACCACTCTGCACACTCCTAGTGTCATCAATCTGGACACCACTAGTGTCACCACTCTGCACACTCCTAGTGCTACCAGCCTGTACATTCTCTTTACAAAGCACCAAGGCCATTCCTGTGGCCTCTCTGAGTTATGCCCCACCAGGGTTTGAGAGAGTGTTGAGCGATGCCCAGCTCGGCTGGTGGTAGTGGTTCATCAGGCCAGCGTCCATCCCCACAGAGCTTCACTGTGCTTGGCACTGAGGTTCAGGGTGTGCTGCTGCGTGAGGTCCTGCACCATGCTGGATACCAGCGTTCACACATGGTGTGGAGGAAGTTCTCTTTCCCTCCGCCAATCTGACCGGCATGTATTGTGGGTGAAGTTCCATTCCATGGGTGGGCTCTTGGAGGGAGAGGGAGGTTGGGTGAGAAAGGCTGTGGAATTAATTTATTACCCAGTGTAAATTTTGATTTCCTACATTGTTGCTGTAGCTGGTAAAGGAGATGAATGGTGTGAAACCACTTGATGGCATCACTGTTCCCATCAGACATTATTTCCTGGTGTCTCTCACAACACAATTTGGCAAGACCACGTCCAACTGATGGAAGAGATCCAGTTACAGGAAGTTAGCACCTGGACAACTCATGTCTGCAGACTATTGCTGCCCTTGTGGAGTTCCCGAGCTGCCTCGCAAATTGCACGACTGGGAACATCTGCAATCATCATTCATCCTCACGTGACCACCTGTCGCAGAGCAGCCTCTCCATTTGGACCTGTGCCTCTCCGATTCCCTTCCTTCCAGTCTCATGTACCTGGCCAGCAACATTAAAGGCTCAGAAGTCTCAATGCCAGTTCTTCAGGTTAAATTTCAGATAGATCCTAGAAGGTGCTGTAAGCATTTTGGTTCTAAGTTGTACCCACTAAACCAATGCCTGACACTTGCCCTCCCAACACCTCCACTCCTCTTCCTTTCTTTCCATGCTGCCCTATAGCATTCCTAAAATCTATGCTAAGTCATACGATGGACGTACCTGCGAGTAAAGGTTCCTCCTCCTGAACATCGCTGTAGCCAAGGTGGATAACTGACCGCCATCCTGGTCAATGGGCTGGTTTCAAACGATTTGATGTTGTGCTTGAGAGGCCGTTGAAACCTGCAGAGATCGCCAACACTAAGTCCAGGCATCAGTGTGGTCTACAGAGCATTGGCCTTCAGTACAATCTTCAAATGGAAGGTGAAGGTATGGATATAGTAATAGTTGAAGACATTCATGACAACCGAAGAGATTAGAATACCTGGCAAGCTGATTATTAGTGGCTGCTTGTCATCTCAACATGTACCAAATGCCGTGTGACAACGAAAATTAACATGTAATTGATTTACATCTGCCCTCAAATTGGAGGTACCTGTACCTCTAGACTCAAACTATTTCGCAGGCACTTTGGAAGGAGGCTAGGTTGCGTTATGATACGTGTGGATGGAAGGTTATAGAGGGAGGCGTCAAATACATCGGAGGAGTGTGAGGTCGTTTTGGGGGGCAGATAATTTCAGCTCATTTTCCGATCCCTTCACCCCATTCCCTCTCCTGCCAGTCTTACTTTGCACAATGGGACCACCACCAATCAATTTCCCAATTGCAATGCCTGGTGTGTAGGAAATGAATCCACTGATGGATCCACTGAATCCATCTCAAATGTATTTAATAATGGCTTCTAAGCTAAGAAATATTTCTCAGAGCCCCATTTACAGTCTTTGACCGGGCACATCGTGCCACCATTGCTAATTGGCTGTTATTGTTTTGTATTAAATCTCTTTTCATCCATCTTATCCAGTCACTTGTCTAATTAAATATTTTAGTGATCACAACAAAATCTTCTCTGTCACATTTTTTCTGAGCTGGAGGTACGTAATGTAGCTTTGTGGAATTCTTTGCCACAGAAGGCTGTGGAGGCTGGCAGTGGATATTTTTTAAGGCAGAGATCGATAGATTCTTGATTGGTATTGGTATCAGAGGTTATGGAGAGAAGGCAGGAGAATGGGGTTAGGAGGGAGAGATAGATCAGCCATGATTGAATGGCGGAGTAGACTTGATGGGCCGAATAGCCTAATTCTACTCCTATCCTATATGACATGACCTTTTGACCTTTGTGAGGCTCTTCATGCTGTGGGGGGGGGGGGGGGGGTTGTTTCTGGTGGGGGGATTATGGACTAAAGGTCACAGGCATCAAACAAAGGGGGAAAGAGATTTAAGTGAAGAGGAAAAACTCTCCCGCATAGAGTGTGTTTGAAAGCTGCGGTGCGTCCCGATAAAATGCTTTCTACGATGCATCTGTGGGAGTTGGTGAGAGTTGCTGGGGACATGCCAAACTCCCTCAGCCTAGTTGGACTCTAATGTTGACAGCCGTACCCTGTAACCCCCCTGCTGACACACAGCAGGACGTGTATTGAAACGCTGCCAGGAAAAACCCAGCTTGGGAGAAGTGTTTGCATTTTGACAAAATATTATGTCCAGCTGCTGCAATGTAGCACTCGTGGCCCTAACATGCTGGATTGATGTGGGACTTTGCCGGCACATATGTGTGAGCCGACAGCAGTGCGGCAGAACCTTGCACAGGCACGGTTATGTGCATGGATATCTGCCGCCACACGCTGCCTCAGTGAAGCAGAGGCACAGCAAGCGGGAACTCTTGCTGAGATTCGTCGTAAAACCAGGCTCTGAAAATAGGCTTGAGTGTGGATACTATTGCCTTGGCAATCTTCCTGCAGGGACGAAACCTCTTGGTCCTCACCTACGCCACTGGACAGGCGTGGGACTCAACATTATTCGCAGCATTCACATTCCTTCGCACTAAAAGCTCGCCTGTAGCTGATCCGCTGTTGTATTTTTTCATCTAAACATGACTCAATCCACGAGCAGTTTGCCAATGTAAGTATTTGTAATACGCTGCTATTGTTGAGTAGGAGCTAAATGTTTCCTGGGTCTGATGCAATAAATTCAGTATAAATATTTGGTCTGTCGCTGCCTATTGTTATTGAAGATGATACACGTACGATAAAGGTTTTTGTTAGATTTATCACGAACAGAACAAATAAAAATCAATTACCGGCCTGCAGAGTGACGGAGGGTGAAACAACACGGACATGGGAACTGGGTGACAAGGGCTCAGGTCCAGCAATGTTCTGCAGCCGACCTCCAAGTAAGTTCACAATGGCTTCATGGCACCAGGGTGGTTAGGTTACTAGAGTCCTGGACCATTGATCCAGAAGTACCCTTCTTTCTTTTTGGCAGCTGAGGAAATTTGAGGAAATGAAGATTGAGGAAATGAAGATTGTTTCTTCAATGAAGATACTGGATTGCAAACATACATAGTACAGCACAGAGACAGGCTCTTCAGCCCACAATGTTGGTGCTGGACCTGATGGCAAGTTACACTAATCTCCTCAGCCTGCACGCGATCCATATCCCTCCATTCCCTGTACATCCACGTGGATTGTTATTCAAAATCTATCTCGTTCATTTCAAGGACGGAAATTTGCCTTATTTATCAGGAAGTCATGATGCAGCTCTATAGGACTTTGGTTAGGCCGCAGTTCGAGCTTTGCGTGCAGTTCTGGTTGCCCCATTGCAGGAAGCATGTGGAGACTTTGGAGAGGGTGCAGAGGAGGTTTACCAGAATGCCGCCTACTTCCACTCTCGTAACTGTATCTCATGACTTTAGGTGTTAATCAACACAATTGTGATAGATTGTCAAAATCTCCTTCCACCTCAACACCATCCATCTGATTTTACATTTCATTCTTCTCTTCTTATCTGACAATACCTTTTCACCTATTGTCTTTATCACTTACTCCACCCATCAACCAACTAATCCCCCCTCACCTGTATCCACCTATCACTTGCCACTTATCCACTTATCACATCTTCCCCATCCCAGTCTCTCTCTTCCAAATTTCTCCCCCTTACACAGAGAGAATGAAGAAGGGTCCCAATCCAAGATGAGATGCAGGTGGGCCACCGAGAGCGTAGAGGGACCCGTGTCGCCGAGAGCACCTGGCGGGGGGTGGGGGGGAGTCAAGAGTGAAGATGGCCACTGGGAGCGAGGATGGACCCGCGTCTCCGAGGGAAGGGAGGGCCGTGGAGAGCAACCCTGTGAGGAGGGCCGCCATGAGCGAGGAGGGACCCGTGCTGCCGAGAGCGAGGAGGGCTGGCAAGGGAGCCGGTGTGGGGGGGGCATCTGCTGCCTTGAGTGGTGGCAGGCCTGGCTCGCCACTGCGAGGAAATAAGACTGTTCGATGGACTTTTAGTAACTTTGTCGGCACCAGAAACATGGCGACTCCTAGCGCACTGCCTAGGTGATGTTTGCAGCGTGATTTTACCGGAATGTGTGCAAAGACAAAGAATTTCACTGCACCTAGGCACATGTGACAATAAAGTGTGATTGAATTGAAGATTCAGCAACTTGCTATTGAAGTAGTGAGAGAAAGAAGAGGTTACAGCCCTTCATTCACAGGTGGGGTGTCAATGGAAGTGAGTGGGGCATGAAATACAACTGTAGCATTGAATCTCCATCACTCCACTGTGCTCATGTCTAGAGAGCCTTGACACTGCCAGCAGAGCTTTATAATTCTTAATGTTCATGCCAGCAGTAGCATTGCTTGGAAAAAATGATCTCATAGTGTTTGCACAGTGCACTAGTGTGCAGCTAGCTTCATATATAAGCCTAGAGAGTCTTCACAACTGTTTCCAATGCAGGGACATCACAGCTAAGTACAACCAGTCGCTGGCCTTTGGACCATGCATTCTTCAGACTTTCTTAAATTGAATTAAAGACTTCAAAATAACAACTTACAAGTCCTCTTCTAGTAACAAAGCTCTGCACACAGACACAAAAAGCTGGAGTAACTCAGCGGGTCAGGCAGCATCTCTGGAGAAAAGGAATAGGTGACGTTTCAGGCCGAGGCCTTTACTTCAGACTGAATGTAAGGGGTGGGGGGGAAGCCGAAACATCATCTATTGGAAGAGCATGGAGGAAGGAATTCCATTGCTCAGGACCTGGGCATCTTAAGGCACCTCCGTTCAGGTCACCGAGGCATGGAAGCTTCAAAGATGAGTCACAAGATGGGTCTCGACCCAAAACATCAACAATCTGAAGAAGGGTTTTCGACCCGAAACGTCACCCATTCCTTCTCTCCAGAGATGCTGCTTGTCCCACTGAGTTACTCCAGCATTTTGTGTCTATAGTCAGAAGAAGAACCAGAGGTAAAGACTGGAGATACTTGGCAGTTTCAATCTTGAAAGGAACAAAGAGAATGGAGTGATGATAAGTCAGAAAGGTCAGACTCTGCCTGTACAGTAGCACAGAAAGCCTGGAGTTCAAGGGTGTAAACTCAGGAGGAGGTACCTCAGCTACATAGCCTGGAGTGCAGAGAGGATTTGATCGGCTGGGATGGGCTGTTACTGAATTCTATTTTTGTTTTTACCTACTTGTCTTTTGTTTCAAAATTAAACTTCTGGTTGTGAGACAAATATTTCATCATTTTTAAAAAAACATTTCACTTAAAGGATTTTAAAAAAAAAGAAGAAAATATCTGACTTGCTGACTACTGTCAAACCCTAAGGGAGATCTGGCGAGTGGGAGCTCCCTGAGCAGATGCTGAGATCTGATGTCTAAGTGTTGCTAGGAAGCAAACCGTTCCAGGAATGTAACATACACACACACACAAGGTTATCGGAGTGCCTGAGGACGACTGGAGAAAAGAGGCAGGAGCTGGGGAGAAATAAACCAGTGCTCCACCCACCCCCCTCCACCAAAGACCCCAGAGACCCAGCAAACACAGTGTAGATTTGTGATTAGTATGGGTGTCAGAGGTTATGTGGAGAAGGCAGGAGAATGGGGTTAGGAGGAAGAGATAAATGAGCCATGATTCAGCAATATCACAATAAGAGTGGGACACTGAAATGTTTAACTTTTGCTCCAGGTATTATTCCCAATGTCTTGTGAGATACGCCACGATCACATTGCGATCCTGACCTCGGGTGCTGCCTGCATTGAGTTTGCACATTCTCCTGTGAGTGTTTAGGGTTTCCTCCAGGTGCTCCCGTTGTCTGCTGAGATTTCTGCATGGATCAGTGGAGAAGGGAGAACTAGTGTCGCTAACTCCAGTAACAATTCAACAGTGCTTGCAGCACCAGAGATCCTGACTACGGATGAAAAGCATATCTGTATACACGCAGCAGCTCAACTGCCGAGAATGTTTATTTCTGGGCAAGCGTGGTCGGAATACCGAACTCGCTTATTCCACAGATTCACCACCCTCTGCCTAAAGATATTCCTCCTCATCTCCTTCCTAAAGGAACACCCTATAATTCTGAGGCTATGACCTCTCGTCCTAGACTCTCCCACTAGTGGAAACATCATTTGTGCCCTTCTTAACTTCCTCATTTTTTTATATTCAGGCAGATAGATCACCATTTCTTATGCTAGGCTCTCTGAGGCAAATAGGTATCTATTTACCTCATTGACTAATCCATGAACACTCTGATGCTTACTCACTGCTCCTCATCTAAACTAATAGTAAGTGGATGTTAAAATAGATATGTGCTAAGAATCCATTACAATTTCAGAATTTTTAATTTTCCCTATTTTTCAATGTTCGTATGTGGTCTAATTGTACGAGATATATTGGATGAGTCTTTAGGTGAGTTGGCATACAGATCGTTCTGCTATATCATGGTCGTTGCATTCTTTAGAAACCTCATGATATGGAAAAAAATTATAAAACAATTGTCAAGTTTTAGATTCGCAGTGACAAAGATATTTCTCCCACAGGATTTTTAAAAGTAAAGATCTTTATTTGCTACATTTATTTCCGTTACTGCAAGTAGAATGTTCTAAAGGCTGCATATTACATTCTTTAATATCAATGAACACCATGGTCACCCCTTGCACCTTTTTTCCTCTTTTCTGCGTGTTTTCAGACTAATGTCTTATTTTTGGACAGTCATCTTTCTTTTACAAATTCATGTGTAATTTATGTATAATTTATGCACAATTTGTATGTTTGTCTATTTACCGGTGCCCTCCCCTAATTCCCCATTTACCGGTGCCCTCCCCTAATTCCCCATTTTTGATTTGATTCCTTTATTGTCATTCAGACCTTTCGGTCTGAACGAAATTTCGTTGCTTGCAGTCATACACAGTAACAATAAATAACAAAACATACAATAAACACAAATTAACATCCACCACAGTGAGTTCACCAAGCACCTCCTCACTGTGATGGAGGCAAAAGTCTTAGTCTCTGTCTCTTCCCTCCTTGTTCTCCCTCTGCGCTGAGGCGATCGATCCAGGCCGAAGATGCCGCCCTCCAGTCCAGCGGACCTCCGTAGTGATTACTGGTGCCCTCCCCCAGGGGTATGAGCATAGATTTTTATAACCATGTAACCCTTGTTTTCCCTCACTCTCCATCCCTCCCCTACCCGAGTTCTCCAACTAGTTTCACTCCTGATTAATTTTACTGATAATATGTCTTATTGTCACCTTCCCCTCAGCTAACAATGAACCATTCTACATTTCCTTATCACCGTTTGCTTTGAGCTGTCATTTTCACACCTTACCCTTCCATATCTCTAGACTCCCTCTCCCCTGACTGTCTGACGAAGGGTCCCGACCTGAAATGTAACTCATTCCATTTCTTGCAGAGAAGCTGCCTTATCCCTCTGACACTTACTCCAGCACTGTGAAGCGTTGCCTGTTCATGTTCTCCAGAGATGCTGTCTGACCTGCTGAGTTACTCCAGCCTTTTGTGCCTGTCTTCATTGTAAAGTAGCATCTGCAGTTCCTTGCTATTGAGGGAGTGCAGTGTAGGTTCACGAGGTTCATTCCCGGGATGGCGGGCCTGTCATTTGTTGATAGAATGGAATGGCTGGGCTTGTATTATCTGGAATTTAGAAGGATGAGAGGCTATCTTATTGAAACATATAAGATTATTAAGGGATTGGACATGCTAGAGGCAGGAAACATGTTCCCGATGTTGGGGGAGTTCAGAACCAGGGGCCACAGTTTAAGAGGAGTCATGTACAGTCCTTCCGCTGACAGGTTAGCGAGCAACAAAAGCCATTTAGAACGGAGATGAGGAAAAAATTTCTCACCCAGAGAGTTGTGAATCTGTGGAATTCTCTGCCTCAGAAGGATATGGTGAGAAGGCAGGAACGGGGTACTGAACGTGGATGATCAGCCATGATCACAGTGAATGGCGGTGCTGGCTCGAAGGGCCGAATGGCCTACTCCTGCACCTATTGACTATTGTCTATGCAAATATTGATTTCTCTAACTTCACGTAAACTTTGTGCGTTGAAAATAGGTGCAGGAGTAGGCCATTCGGCCCTTCGAGCCAGCACCGCCATTCAATATGATCATGGCTGATCATCCAAAATCATTACTCCGTTCCTGCTTTCTCCCCCATATCCCTTGTTTCCGTTAGCCCTAAGAGCAATATCTAACTCTCTCTTGTCATGGGTTCAGGTCCAGTGTGGTCCAGGTATAGATCCAGACCATTGCCCGGCTTTCAGCGGAGGTGGAAGTCAGTGAGAGGAGAACTTTTCACGCCCAATGGACCCCAGTGCAGAATCCCCGCTGTCCTGTGACTGAAAGTGGCCGGCCGACCCTTGCCACCAAAGTCACCCCAACCCTGCCGGTTCAGGAGTAGGCGTGAAGGTCTTGGTGCCAAATCTCTGGCATCCAGCTGGTTAACTCGGTTGCTCCTTTGCCATTACCTCAGCTGCAGTCTCCGGCAGCTTCACCTGAATCTCATTTGCTCCTTCCTTACAGGCGGGGTTGGATGGCGGAGGCAGATTGAATGAGCCGGCATTGTGGAAGAAGTGGGCTTGAGTATTTATCCTACCCCCATCTGTTTGTTTTATCGTGGAATTAAAAGAATGATGCCGAACCTTCTCAGGCAGGCTGTGGACCAGGAACCAGGTGTGGAGGGGGGGAGGAGGAGGGGGGTGGGAATAGGATCCAGCCAGCCGCTATCTGTTATGACGTGAATGCTGAGCGAGGTCCATGTGTGCCGGGCCAGAGGAATAGTTGCCGTTCTCACAGAGCTTGTTGTGACAAGAGCCAGGAGCTGCCGACGTGATGTGCAAACCAGATGTTCCAGGCGAGAGGCAGAGGGAGGACAAAATCAGCTGGTGATTATTCCTCGTTCCCAGTCGGGACTTCGAGGTGGATACGCCGACTTGAAAGAAAGAGCGAGAGAGAGAGGAAGGGACAGGCCCAGGGCCTGCTGTACGAAAGCCAGTGACATGTTATATGTATTAAAGCAACACATGGAAGTACTTTAGATGCATTTTGATGTTTGGCGAATCCTTTGAGCGATTTCAGAAGTCCCCTTGAGCAGGTTTAAGTGCTGTGAACGGCGCTAGCCATTGATCAGCAGACACAGGGAAGGTGTTTATTGATATCCCATGGCGAGTGGCACTTTCACATCCTTCCAGTCCGAGTCGACAGGTTATTGGCCCCGCTTCCTTCAAGACAAGTGTCACACGTGCTACTGCAGTGAGAATTAAGGTGATTATTTCAATACAAATTCAAAGCCCAGTCTAAAGGGTAGTTAGGTACAGGGAGAGTCATAGAGTCATACAGCATGGAAACAAGCCCTCTGGCCCAACCTGCCCACGCCGCCCAACATGTCTCAGCTACACTAGTCCCACTTGCCTACGATTTGGCCCATAACCCTCTAATCCTGTCCAATCCATGTACCTGTCCAAATGTTTTTTTAACATTTTGAGAGTACCTGCCTCAACTACCTCCCCTGGCAGCTTGCTCCATATACAAACCATTCTATGTGCAAACAAAGTTGCCCCTCAGGTTCCTATTCAATCTACCCCACCTTAAACCTATGTCCTCTCGATCTTGATTCCCCTTCTCCGAGCAAAGGAGAGGTTGGACAGACTTGGATTGTTTTCTCTGGGGTGCTAGAGGTTCCAAGGAGACCTGATGGAAGTATATTGAATGGATAGGATAGACAGTCAGAATTCCCCCCTCTCCCCCCCCCCCCCCCTCCGTGCAAATGCCAAAGTCTTGCGGGATTAGCTTTAAGGTGAGAGGGACAAAGTTTAAAGATGTGCGGGCAAATTGTTCTACACCGAGGGTGGTGGGTGCATGCAACACACTGCCAGTGATGGTCGTGGAGGCAGATACGATAGTGGTATTTAAGAAACTTTTAGATAGGCCAGTGGATATGCAGGAAAGGGGATATGGATCATGTGCAGGTAAATTGTTAAGGGCTTGGACACGCTAGAGGCGGGAAACATGTTCCCGATGTTGGGGGAGTCCAGAACCAGGGGCCACAGTTTAAGAATAAGGAGTAAGCCATTTAGAGACGAGGAAACACTTTTTCTCACAGAGAGTGGTGAGTCTGTGGAATTCTCTGCCTCAGAAGGCGGTGGAGGCAGGTTCTCTGGATTTTTCAAGGGAGAGCTAGATAGGGCTCTTAAAAATAGCGGAGTCAGGGGATATGGGGAGAAGGCAGGAACGGGGTACTGATTGGTGATGATCAGCCATGATCACATTGTATGGCGGTGCTGACTCGAAGGGCCAAATGGCCTACTCCTGCACCTATTGTCTATTGTCTATTGTTTAGCTTGGCATCATGTTCAGCAGTGTTGGATGTTATAAGCCCTACATTCACCAGTCTAGAGGGGAATGCACACCATCACCTTCCTGACTTTCGCCTTGTGGCTGAGAAGAGATTTAGAGGAACCAGACGAGCAGCTTCTCAGAGTAATTGATCTCCGCTCACATAGTCATAACTCTGTACTCTCGAGTTTTATTTGGAGCCAGTAATGACCCTGACTCATTCAGCGATGCTGTAGCCATGCCAGGAGATGTTGTTGGAATGTGGCTACGCTCTCGTTGGAGATGGGCATTGTTCCCCAGTTAACAATGATCTGTTCTTGTATTCCCCTTAGATGTCTCCTTTTCACACCTTACATTCTTGATCTCTGTGTCTCCCTCTCCCCGACTCTCAGTCCGAAGAAGAGTCTCGACCCAAAAAGTCACCCATTCCTTCTCTCCAGAGATGCTGCCTGTCCCACCGAGTTACTCCAGCATTTTGTATGTATCGTCTCACCCTACTGTGTTGGCCACCACTATCAGCCCCTGCCCAGCTCATGTGCCAACTATATTAGACAATTGAATGGTCCTCTCATCAGCTAGAGGGTGGTCCTGACCTCCCGTCTACCTCATTGGAGACCTTTGAACCATCTGTAATCGAACTTTATCTTGCACTAAATCTTGTACCTTGTATTCTTTATCTGTACACTGTGGGCGGCTTGATTGTAATCATTGACATTTTTGGCACGGAACAAAAAGTTTTTCACTGTACCTCGCTATATGTGATGATAAACGAAACTGAACTATCCTCACCTTAGAAGAAGGGTCTGAAGAAGGGTTTTGGCCTGAAACGTTGCCTATTTCCTTCGCTCCATAGATGCTGCTGCACCCGCTGAGTTTCTCCAGCTTTTTTGTGTACCTATCCTCACCTTAGTTAGGCTATAATGACCTGGAGGCTGCACGGAACCCAAACAGTGCATGTGCTTCTTTACATGGCAATAGGTGAGGAGGATAACATGTGGTGTCCCATCACTCTGATAGCTTCCCTACCTCAAACTAATCCCACCACCCTTCCTGCACCTATCCTGACCATTCTATCCCCGGCCCCTATGTGTAGGTGGGACATGGACCATAGAACAGTGCAGCACAGGAATGTGCCCTTCAATTTCAGTTTAGTTTATTGTCACATGTACTGTGGTACGGTGAAAAGCTTTTTTGTCGAGACCCCGCTTACTTGCTCCTTGATAAAACACAAGGTACTGGAGGAACTCAACGGCTCAGGCGGCATCCGTGGAGGGAACGGACAGACAACGTTTTGAGTTGGGATCCTCCTTTAGAGGTGTCGTCTGTCAGTCAGATGGAAGGTCCCGACCCGAAACGTGGTCTATCCATTCCCTCCACAGATGCTGCCTGACCCGCTGAGTTCCTCCAGCACTTTGTGTTTTGCTCAAGATACCAGCGTCTGCAGTTCCTTGTGTCTCCATGGTGCCCAAAACTGCCCGACAGAAACATTTCGAGCGTAAATTACATCCATCGAAATCTGAGCCAACTTATGGCATGAGTTCATAATTCATTGCAATATAAGCTGACTGAGGCCACATGTCTGGGCACATCCCCAAGAAAAATTATCCAAAGTCTTAGTTTCCACCTATTGTGCCCATTTAAAGGCTTTTGAGATGGCTACGAGTTAACTAGATATTTGTAGATGCAATCTGACTATCTGGCTTGTCTTAGAACCTTATTTCTTTCATTTACAAAGATGCTGCCAACTATGAACCTGCATCATGATTCAATATAGTTTCTTCCCAAAGTCGCGTTTAGTGATTTAATACCAGGTTGCTGTCAGGTGTTAGCAAGACCCAGACAACTTTATTAAAAATGTTTACTATTTACAATGAGCCCGTTTAAAATTCATCATGGATACACAAAAGGTTTCAGATGCTGTAACCTAGAGCATAAAACAAACTGCTGGAGGAACTTAAGCTTTTCAGTTTAGAGATACAGCGCGGAAACAGGCCCTTCGGCCGACCGAGTCTGCACCGACCAGCAATCCGACCACTGACATTAACACAAGCCTACACACACTAGGGACAATTTACACTTATACCAAGTATACAAACCCAAACCAATTAACCTACAAACCTGAGGTACACAAAAATGCTGGAGAAACTCAGCGGGTGCAGCAGCATCTATGGTGCGAAGGAAATAGGTAACGTTTCAGACTTCTTCAGTCTGAAGAAGGGTTTCGGCCCGAAACGTTACCTATTTCCTTCGCTCCATAGATGCTGCTGCACCCGCTGAGTTTCTCCAGCATTTTTGTGTACCTTCGATTTTCCAGCATCTGCAGTTCCTTCTTGAACAACCTACAAACCTGTACGTCTTTCGAATGTGGGAGTAAACCGAAGATCTCAGAGAAAACCCACACAGGTCACGGGGAGAACATACAAACTCCATATAGACAGCACACGCAGTCGGGATCGAACCCGGGTCTCTGGCGCTGCAAGCGCTGTAAAGTGCCAGTCCTAATTTCACGACCTAATTCACAACCTTTTTTACTCGTTGACATTTATCATCAGGCTAGAAAAACGCCCCGACCTACTTGATGCCACGAGTACCTACGACTAGCATCACGGCCTGCTACGACCTACCTACAACCTCCTACGACCTCGTGGCGACCATGCTGCGAGGATGAGTCAAGGGCAAACTCAGTACAGAAAGGACGGGTTGCACTTGAACTCGAGGGGGACCAATATCCTGGCAGGGAGATTTGCAAAGGCTACTGGGGAGACTTTAAACTAGTATGGTTGGGGGGAGGGACTCAAATTGGGAAAGCTAGCAGTCAGTGTGTGAGGCATGAGGCAGAGAATGGTAGCACTCTGACCCAAAATGTAGGGGAGAGAGAAGAAAAAGACAATAAACAGAGAATAAGAGAGGGTGGGTTTCTTAAATGTGTATATTTTAATGCTAGGAGCATTGTAAGAAAGGTCGATGAACTCAGAGCCTGGATTGACACCTGGAAGTATGATGTTGTGGCGATCAGTGAAACATGGTTGCAGGAGGGCTGTGATTGGAAACTAAATATTCCAGGATTTCGTTGCTTCAGGTGTGATAGAATTGGAGGGGCAAGAGGTGGAGGTGTTGCATTGCTTATCAGGGAAGATATTACAGCAGTGCTTTGGCAGGATAGATTAGAGGGCTCGTCTAGGGAGGCTATTTGGGTGGAACTGAGAAATGGGAAAGGGGTAGCAACACTTATAGGGGTGTATTATAGACCACCAAATGGGGAGCGAGAATTGGAAGAGCAAATATGTAAGGAGATTGCAGATATTAGTAGTAAGCACAAGGTAGTGATTGTGGGAAATTTCAATTTTCCACACATAGACTGGGAAACACATTCTGTAAATGGGCTGGATGGGTTGGAGTTTGTAAAATGTGTGCAGGATAGTTTTTTGCAGCAATACATAGAAGTACCTACTAGAGAAGGGGCGGTGCTGGACCTCCTGTTAGGAAATGAGACGGGTCAGGTGGCAGAGGTATGCGTTGGGGAACAGTTCGGGACCAGTGATCACAATACCATTAGTTTCAATATAATTATGGAGAGGGTCAGAACCGGACCTAGGGTTGTGATTTTTGATTGGAGAAAGGCTAACTTTGAGGAGATGCGAAAGGATTTAAAAGGAGTAAATTGGGACATTTTGTTTTATGGGAAAGATGTGGAAGAGAAATGGAGTACATTTAAAGGTGAAATTTTAAGAGTACAGAATCTTTATGTCCCTGTTCGGTTGAAAGGAAATAGTAAAAATCGGAAAGAGCCATGGTTTTCAAGGGAAATTGGACACTTGGTTCGGAAAAAGAGGGAGATCTACAATAATTATAGGCAGCATGGAGTAAATGAGGTGCTTGAGGAATATAAAGAATGTAAAAAGAATCTTAAGAAAGAAATTAGAAAAGCTTAAAAGAAGATATGAGGTTGCTTTGGCAAGTAAGGTGAAAGTAAACCCAAAGGGTTTCTACAGCTATATTAATAGCAAAAGGATAACGAGGGATAAAATTGGTCCATTAGAGAGTCAGAGTGGACAGCTATCTGCAGAGCCAAAAGAGATGGGGGAGATATTGAACAATTTATTTTCTTCGGTATTCACCAAGGAGAAGGATATTGAATTATGTGAGGTAAGGGAAACAAGTAGAGTAGCTATGGAAACTATGAGATTCAAAGAAGAGGAAGTACTGACACTTTTGAGAAATATAAAAGTGGATAAGTCTCCAGGTCCAGACAGGATATTCCCTAGGACATTGAGGGAAGTTAGTGTAGAAATAGCAGGGGCTATGACAGAAATATTTCAAATGTCATTAGAAACGGGAATAGTGCCGGAGGATTGGCGTACTGCGCATGTTGTTCCATTGTTTAAAAAGGGGTCTAAGAGTAAACCTAGCAATTATAGACCTGTTAGTTTGACGTCAGTGGTGGGCAAATTAATGGAAAGTATACTTAGAGATAATATATATAAGCATCTGGATAAACAGGGTCTGATTAGGAACAGTCAACATGGATTTGTGCCTGGAAGGTCATGTTTGACTAATCTTCTTGAATTTTTTGAAGAGGTTACTCGGGAAATTGATGAGGGTAAAGCAGTGGATGTTGTATATATGGACTTCAGGAAGGCCTTTGACAAGGTTTCTCGTGGAAGGTTGGTTAAGAAGGTTCAATGGTTGGGTATTAATGGTGGAGTAGCAAGATGGATTCAACAGTGGCTGAATGGGAGATGCCAGAGAGTAATGGTGGATGGTTGTTTGTCAGGTTGGAGGCCAGTGACTAGTGGGGTGCCACAGGGATCTGTGTTGTGTCCACTGTTGTTTGTCATGTACATCAATGATCTGGATGATGGTGTGGTAAATTGGATTAGTAAGTATGCAGATGATACTAAGATAGGTGGGGTTGTGGATAATGAAGTAGATTTTCCAAGTCTACAGAGAGATTTATGCCAGTTGGAAGAGTGGACTGAAAGATGGCAGATGGAGGGATCTGGGAATAACTGTGCACAGTTCCCTGAAAGTGGAATCTCATGTAGATAGGGTGGTAAAGAAAGCTTTTGGTGTGCTGGCCTTTATAAATCAGAGCATTGAGTATAGAAGTTGGGATGTAGTGTTAAAATTGTACAGGGCATTGGTGAGGCCAATTCTGGAGTATGGGGTACAATTTTGGTCGCCTAATTATAGGAAGGATGTCAACAAAATAGAGAGCGTACAGAGGAGATTTACTAGAATGTTGCCTGGGTTTCAGCAACTAAGTTACAGAGAAAGGTTGAACAAGTTAGGGCTTTATTCTTTGGAGCGCAGAAGGTTAAGGGGGGACTTGATAGAGGTCTTTAAAATGATGAGAGGGATAGACAGAGTTGACATGGATAAGCTTTTCCCACTGAGAGTAGGGAAGATTCAAACAAGGGGACATGACTTGAGAATTAAGGGACAGATGTTTAGGGGTAACATGAGGGGGAACTTCTTTACTCAGAGAGTGGTGGCTGTGTGGAATGAGCTTCCGGGGAAGGTGGTGGAGGCAGGTTCGTTTTTATAATTTAAAAATAAATTGGATAGTTATATGGACGGGAAAGGAATGGAGGGTTATGGTCTGAGCGCAGGTATATGGGACTAGGGGAGAATACGTGTTCGGCACGGACTAGAAGGGTCGAGATGGCCTGTTTCCGTGCTGTAATTGTTATATGGTTATATGGTTATATGGTTGTGAATTAGGACATGAAAGTGGGACAGGCCCTTAAGGCAGCAACTCTATTGCTGCACCCCCGCGCTGCCCGGTATCAGGCGGGAAAGGGAAAGTCGAAGTTTTGGATCGAGCCCCCGCATCAGAGACACGACACAAAACATTTGTTACATTCTAAACATGCATGCTGGTGGCCAAGGTTTAGAATGGAGATCACCTTGGTCTATACATAACTGGATTAGAGGGCGTACCTGAGCAAAAAGCATACACCAGTGGCAGGGTGGCACAGCGGTTGAGTTGCTGCCTTACAACACTTGCAGCGCTAATACAATCCCATTAATGCAATCAAGGCAAACACAAGTGCAATAGGTATCCTATATCCTCTCTCAAGGATGTAAAGCCTTCATTTCCTTCTTATAGTTGGTGACCATCCTTTACATTTTAATGTTACATTTACTACATCTCTATCCTGTCCACATATTTTCTGATAAGGAGAAGGTTTCCTCTGTGCATCAGATGTAGCGAGAATTATAAAGCATTTATAATGCGTTTTGATTCTCTAATGCGAGAGTCACAGCTGGAAGTCCCTCCTTGCTTCCACTGTCTCATCTCCAAGAACATATTGATTCACTTCTTGCTGTCCTCCCTCTGGTCCACTCACTGTTGTCTTGCTGTTTTATTCTCGAATAATAAAACAGTACAAAAGTGCACTGCTTTCGCTCGACTCCTGACATTCTGGTCTTTAATACGTGACCTTGCCAAGGGCATAATCCCCCTCGCCAACTGGATCCTTCAGATAAGCTCAGGGACCCTGACCTGCCGTGGTCACATGCGGCAGGCAGACTGAAACATCTTTGCTGTATACCTTCCTATTCCGTCAGATGCCACCGGGAATTTATGGATCCAACAATCCTGATATAACATCCTAACTGTGCAAGGGAATTCTACAGGGAATGGGCAGAATCTGCCAGAAGTTATGTTTCATGAAAGTTTTAAGAGGAAACAAAGGTTTTATTGCATTTAACTTTGATTCTGCCTTCCCTTTTGGGTGTGTAGATCTTTAGCTCTCTCCACACCTGCCTTTCTCAGTTTTATTATCTCATCTGCTGGTCTCTCTATACTCTGTGCCAACATCTCTGGGTATATGTCTCTCTCTCTCTCTCTCTCTCTCTCTCTCTCTCTCTCTCTCTCTCTCTCTCTCTCTCTCTCTCTCTCTCTCTCACACACTATCTCACACTTTACGTGAATCTCTCACGAGCAATTCTATCTCTTGGTACATCCTCTCTCTTTACACTTCTCTCTCTCTCTCTCTCTCTCGCTTTCTCTTTGTTGTAATCTCTCTATGCCACAATTCTATCTCTTGACCCACCTCTCCCTATCTCTTTATCCTTCTCCCCCCTCGCTCTCTTTCTCTCTCTCTCTCTCTGGTTGTCTGGATGCTTTCAAGAGAGAGCTAGATAGGGCTCTTAAAGATAGCGGAGTCAGGGGATATGGGGAGAAGGCAGGAACGGGGTACTGATTGGGGATGATCAGCCATGATCACATTGAATGGCGGTGCTGGCTCGAAGGGCCGAATGGCCTACTCCTGCACCTATTGTCTCTCTCTCTCTCTCTCTCTCTCTCTCTCTCTCTCTCTCTCTCTCTCTCTCTCCTCATCTCTCTCTCCTCTCTCTCTCTCTCTCCTCATCTCTCTCTCTCTCTCTCCTCTCTCTCCTCTCTCCCTCTCTCCCTCTCTCCCTCTCTCTCCTCTCTCCCTCTCTACTCCCTCCCTCCATCCTCTCTCCCTCTCTCTGTCTCTCTCTCTCTCCCTCTCTCTCCCTCTCTCCCTCTCTCTCCCTCTCTCTCCCTCTCTCTCCCTCTCTCTCCCTCTCTCTCCCTCTCTCTCCCCTCAATACTATCTTTCGGCAATCTCTCTCCCATTATTCCTGATCACATTATTCGGTCTGCCGGTCCATGCCCACATTTCTCACTGTACACAATATTCTCTCTCTACATTTTTCCACCTTTCTCTTCCTCAGCCGTATCTGAAGGAATTGCCCTGAAGATGAGCAGATACCATGTGACAATATACTTTGCCCCTCCATCTCTTTTCATCCGAGCATCGCCGGTGGAAAACCAAAGATTAACCTTAATCCTGGTTTCATGTTGACTCTGTCCTGAAAACTCCCAGATGTGCATTTAAGGGGTTAATCATCCCCTGCAGTTCCGATAGTGTCTACTTTATGAAAGGCTGTAACTGGATCATTATATTCAATTTTTACACATGTGGTCTGCAATGCAGTTGATTCCTCTTAAATCTATAACCTATTAACCATGGAACCCTAGACTGATTTAAAACATACTCCCTGTGCTCCGACTGCAGATTGTGTGTCTCTCCTGCAGGCTTGTGAAATGCTGCAATAAACATAACTGGGCACTTTTGAGCAAAGGAGAGCAGCTGAAGACACTGCACACTGGGTGTGAACACTGCCAGGTCCATCGCTGGTACTGACCTCCCTGCTATAACAGGTCCATCACAGATACTGACCTCCACACCATCGAAGGGATCTGCAGGAGGCGCTGGCACAAAAATGCACCCAATATCATCAAAGACCCTCACCACCCTGGCCACGTTCTCATCCCATTGCTACCTTCGGGAAGAAAGTGCAGGAGCCTGAGAAACGTAACCTCCAGGTTCAGGAACAGCTACAACCCAACAACCGTTAGGCCCTTGATACTACACACCACCAACCACAGCAACTGTGATCTCCAATGGACTGGTTGTACTACAGACTTTGGGTTTACACTATGATGGTTCCCTGGTAATACGACTATTAATTTATTGTATCATTAATTATAGTATATATTGATCTCTGTGTTATTGCATTTATGGGCTGTTAATCTGCAGCAAGTAATAATTTCATTGTTCTCTGTCTTGTCAGTAGATGAAACATTGGCACTGAACTCTTGTTAATGCAAAATTCTTGACTTCTGACACGTCTTTCTTCTCGCTAATGAATGAAAACTGTTTCTGTTCAGGTGATGGAGAAATGTGGGGGATGAGCTGAAGTTATCAATGCTGGCTCCTGGGGGAGTGGGGAAAAGTATTGGGAATAGTGAGGGAGCACAGACCAGGACGCCGGAAGGCCAAGATTATCTCAGGGACCCAGTCATGTTCCCACCCTAGTCCCTGGTGGCCTGGGGGCTCTCCTGCCTCCGAGTGCAAGGGATAGAAACATAGAAACATAGAAACATAGAAAATAGGTGCAGGAGTAGGCCATTCGGCCCTTCGAGCCTACACCGCCATTCAATATGATCATGGCTGATCATCCAACTCAGTATCCTGTACCTGCCTCTCTCCATACCCCCTGATCCCTTTAGCCACAAGGGCCACATCTAACTCCCTCTTAAATATAGCCAATGAACTGGCCTCAACTACCTTCTGTGGCAGAGAATTCCACAGATTCACCACTCTCTGTGTGAAATATGTTTTTCTCATCTCAGTCCTAAAGGATTTCCCCCTTATCCTTAAACTGTGACCCCTTGTTCTGGACTTCCCCAACATCTGGAACAATCTTCCTGCATCTAGCCTGTCCAACCCCTTAAGAATTCTGTAAGTAATTTTGATGGTGTTCACTAATTTCTCCAATGAGAACCTGTGCCACTGGTGAACAGCCAACTAGCAGGTCAACACCATGACTCGTTCTGAAGTGTGAGCTCTGTGAGCTACCCGTCTCCCAGTGGGTTAGAATAATATATGGACGTCCTGGTACAGGGTGGCGATCCGGCAATGTTCTGGTCCAGGGTGACATCCCTGCATCTCGGCCGAAGGAGCGTTCCTCATGGTGGAAGGGTTGTGCATCTAGGGGAGGTTGAGCGTCCCGCTAGAGATGGAATTCCCTCCTTCCCCTACGGAATTCTCTACATCTTTGGAATTCCCTCCATTGGAATTCTCTCCAGCTTCTTTGGAGTGTCAAGAGTTAAGAGTCAAGAGTATTTTATTGTCATATGTCCCGGACGGGAGAATGACATTCTTACTTGCTGCAGCACGTGTCCCCCTTCTCCAATGGAATTCCCCTAATCTCCTGCGACATTCCCTCCATCTCCAGTGGAATACTATCTCCAGTGGAATACTATCTTTCGGCAATCTCTCTCCCATTCATTCATCCATCTACTGCAAAATTCTCTCCACCTCCTGTGGAAATTCCTCCATCTGCTCCTAGCTGGTGTTCCCTTCTCTGAAGAATGGTCTCGACCTGAAACATCACCCATTCCTTCTCCCCAGAGATGCTGCCTGTCCCGCTGAGTTACTCCAGCATTTTGTGTCGGTTTCCCTTCTCTTGCTCGCTTGTGTGAAAGCTTTAAGCACGAGAGAGGACAACAACAAAAAAAATCACAATTTGCTGTGGCAACTGAGAGGAAACTATGAACAGATTCAAGTCCATTCCAAAAGTTATATGTCTAAAATAGCCCAGGCAATCATCCGTTGAATGGACGTGGAGTGAATCAACAGCTAACGAACCTGAGGAATACGTCTCTCAATGCCAAGAGTCCAGGACAGTCTCAGAGCTGACGGGTTTAAGTGAATGTCGAGCAATTGCATTGAATTCTAAATTGACATTAACAACAGGCTTCCCTCTCCCATCAGACAAGAGGTGCAGAAGAGTGAAAACTCACTCCTCCAGATTCAGGGACAGTTTCTTTCCAGCTGTTATCAGGCAACTGACCCATCCTACCAACAACGAGACAGCAGTCCTGAGCTACTATCTACCTCATTGGTGACCCTTGGATTATCTTTGATCAGACAATACTGGACTTTATCTTGCACTAAACTTTATTCACATTATTCCCTTTATTATGTACCTGTACACTGCGGATGGTTCAATCGTAATCATGTCTTTCCGCTGACTTGTTAGCACGCAACAGAAGGTTTTCACTATAGCTCGGTACACGTGACAATAAACTAAACTTAAACTCAAGTTATTGAGTAAAGAATGATTTAAACATTAGTTTAGGGAAACAGCATGGAATCCATGCCAAACATCCATCAGCCATTCACACTTGTTCTGTTATCCCACTTTCTCATTAACTCCCTGCTCCCTCCCTAGGGTAATTTTCAGAGGCCAGTTAACCTACAAACCTAATGAAACTGCTGCTCATGAGACTGGAAATCCCCCTCTGCTCTGCTGTATTCAGGTACATTTGGCCTCCCCGCGCCAGCTTAGATTTTCACTCATGGGCCATTCAGACATTTCTCTGAGTAACGTTTCCAATCAGTACTGCATTAAGAGTAAATTCTGCATGGGCTTGTCTCCAGTTGCAAAAGGACACAAAGTGCTGGAGTAACACAGCGGGTCAGGCAGCATCTCCATAAAACATGGACAGGCAATGTTTCAGGTTGGGACCCTTTTTCTGCCTTACGAAGGGTCCCATCACAAACCATCACCTATCCATGGTCTCCAGAGATACTGCCAGACCTGCTGAATTACTCCAGTACTTTTGTACAAACCAGCATCTGCAGTTCCTTGTTTCTCCAGTTGCAAATGGATTTCTTTAGCCCATATGGATTTTGTAGTAACAAGGAACTGCAGAAGCTGGTTTACACCAAAGATACACACAAAGTGCTGGACTAACTCAATGGGTCCGGCAGCATCTCTGGAGAAAAAGGATGGGTGGCGTTTCGGGTCGGGACCCTTCGTTAGACTTTGAGTTGTGTTGTGTTCAGATTTTGTGTTGGACTACTGCAGGCAAAAAGCAGACAGGTCACTTCTTCCATGGGCTGAGCTGGGCTGGAGCCCAGGTCCCAGTGGTGAAAGGCTAGAGTGTGACTCACTGCCCACCCATACCCCCACTGTGGTGATATTAATGCCAGCGTGAAAGTATTGCTTCACCGGCTCCACGTGGCAGCCTGCTGTGTGAAGCTGGTGCCAGAGTCTCGAGCTCGCCCGCTCTCCTGGTCAGGATCCCGACTCTCTTGTGCTGTAACTGCATCCACTGTTTTGGGAAAGGCTGCATCCAAATTATTAACCGTGTTGCGACGCTAGGGAATGAACTGGAAAAATCCTACAAGCGCTCCTCTCCGACAACATTCTTCTGCGGCTAACAAATGGGGCGCGACCGTAGGCTCTGTGAAATTCTGTCAACGTTTATCGAAGCATGAACTAAGAACGTTCCACTTTGTCTGTCAGATACAGTCCTTTCCCGACTGTGTACAATCTTACTGCACATCTCTCCGCCAAGGTCACAGAAGGAAGAACTGGGTGACAGGGGGACGCAGCGGGTAGGGCTGCTGCCTTACAGCGCCAGAGGCTCGGGTCCAATCCTGACTATGGGTGGTGTCTGTACGGAGTTTGTACATTATCCCCGAGACCTTGTGGGTTTTCCTCCAGGAGCTCCGGTTTCCTCCGCGCTCCAAAGACGTACGGGTTTGTAGGCTAATTGGCTTTGGTAAAATTGTAGATTGTCCCTAGTGTGTGTAAGGTAGTGTTAGTGTGTGGGGATAGCTGGTCGACGCAGACTCAGTGGGCCGAAGGGCCTGATTCCGTGCTGTATCTCTTAAATAGATTAAAATATTATAAACTGATGGGCGTGGCTATACCGTGTCCAGCTCAATCCTACACACGTTCTCACAGTTCCTTCCTCTGGCAAAGTGCCGGAAGAATTCAGCGGGTCAGGCAGCATCTCGGGGGAGAAATGGACAGACATCGTTTCAGGTGGGAATCAGACTGACAGAAGACATTTTCATTCAGGACCTTTCTTCAGACTGACAGAAGACGTTTTGGGTCGGGACACATCTTCAGAACGGACCAAATCCCTTTATGTCCATTTCCCTTCACAGATGCTGCCTGACCCACTGAGTTCCTCCAGCACTTTGTTCTTTACATCTAAAGCGATCCCTTGTCCAAGATGTATCGGTATTCCCAAATACTACATTGATGTTTAATCTGAAATTTATTTGGTTATTTGTTTTCCACTTCATTTTTCATTCATACATGTGGCTGTTTTTAAGAGCGGTTCCATCAGGTTCCTCAGGGAAATGAACCAATGTTTTAAGATATGCTCCATCCTGAAGTCCTTCACTCAACTTGCACATCCTGGCCCCAGGAGCACACAATTCCTAGTGTCCCGTGAGATTTTAGGTTGAAACTGATCCTCACAACCTTAAATCTAATTCCCACCCCTGATGTGTATTCAGTTCCATGTTTATTGTCTCACTATTAATGTTGCTTGGACTAATATTTCACATTATTACAATCATATTGAATGCTTTATCTCAGGCCTAGAAATTGCTGTAACGCTCCACACTTAATGGGTTCACAGGATATTCTTCTACTGTTGCAAGTTAATGTATCAACATTAATATCTAAATTCGAATCTCCAGACTGCCTTGAGGTGCATCAGTCTCTGTTCATGGGGTGATATCAAATATCCCACTCACAAAGAACTACATTGAAATTATAATTTGTAAACTTGACATTCAACTCAACCAGCTTACACTGGGGTCTATATTCCACCACAACAATCCTGGGCTGGTTCCTTTTGTCTCCCGTTCCTTCAATGATCACAGTTCAGCTTGAGCTTCAGTCGGGGGTGTGAGGCAATCTGAGATTGCCAGACCATCTGAGACAATGTCTTTCCCACCTCACAATTCCCAGTGTGAGAAAATATTCCTTCCAAAATGTTTACTGTTAAATCTTCCACCTTCTGTTTCTCAGTCTAGACCTCTTAATCGTTGGCAACTCTCTTGTGTAGAAATTAGATCCATTTGTGCTATTTCTTTTTACATTAAATTTACGCGTGGAAGCTGTTTTACACATGGTAGATCGACCACTGGTCTGGTAACTTTTATGTGTGATCCCTCTTTCGTCTGTTGAAATTAGCCGGGCGCCTGGCAAGTTGCACTTTGGTGTGTCGAACCTGGGAAGGACCCACACCGAATATTGGAGAGCCCAGAGAGGTGTTGCTGAATAGAGAGATCTGGAGTGCAAGTGCACTTCCCTAAGATTGGCGAGTCAGGTGGACAGGGTGGTGAAGAAGGATGGCTTGCCTTCATTGGAGAGGGTATTGAGAACAAAAACTGGTCCATCATGATGCAGATCTACAAGTCGTTGGTGAGGCCACAACTGTGTCCAGTACTGATCGGCCTGGGTGGTGTGGATCTTTAATGATATTAGCTGCCTTTTTGAGGCAACATTTCCTGTAGATACCTTCAGCGGTGAGGTAGTGAGTACTGATGATGGAACGGGCAAGAAGCTGAGTGGTGTACTGGTGATAAAAGATTCTCCGATGTACCCCAACTACTGCCCATGTTGATGATGCAGCGATGAACAATGTAAAAGAGTGCGAAGAAGATTCGCATTCCTATGTTTGGTACAAAGAGCAAGCCTGCAGGGGGGAAGCTCGGAAGCCGTCGAGCTCGGCCCCGATAACCGGAGAGCCAAGGAGGAGGGAGCCGCTGGCAACGATGGATGGAGGAGTGGGCGGTAGGAGAGGGACTGGGATATTGGCTCCAGCACCTTCAAGGTCGGCTGCAGGAGGTGCCCCGCGGGACAAAGAGGCGGTCGGACGATGAGAGGGACGTCGGTTCGTAGGCTGAGCCGGTCAAGGGCGCCAGAGGAGGCCCCTGCAGCAGCCTGGGGCTTACCTAGATCGGGAGCCTCTCCAGTACATTGAGCACAGGAACCTTTAGTAAATGACACCAAAATACGCGACTCGTGCATGTGTGATCTATGCAAGAAGAATTTCACTGTGCAGTGTACATGTGGCAATAAAACACTGTTGAACCATTGAAGTAATTTCAAGTTAGAAGAAGGTTCTGTCGTACAGTGTAATGTGTTTGAGTTGAGCCCAGCACTTTAATCATCTCCGTAGCATACTGGTGCTTGAAGCAAGTTTGATTAGAGTTTAGAAATGTGTCACGCAGCATCTATGGAGGGAGTGGACAGACAATGTTTCAGATTGGGATCATTCTCCAGGCCTAGTCTGGGTCAGAACATGGTCTTAGAGCAGGAGAGCGATAGGAATAGCGATAGTGCAGAGAAGATTTACTGTACAAAGGATTTTCTCAGGACTTGAGGGCTTGAGCTGTAGGGAGAGGTTGGGCAGGCTTGAACTTTATTCGTAGAAGTGCAGGAGGCTGAGGGATGATCTTCTAAAGGTGTATAAAATCATGAGGGGAATAGATAAGGTGAATGATTAGTCTTTTTTCACAGGGTAGAGAACTCAAGAATCGGAGGGGATAGGTTGAAGGTGAGAGGGGAGAAATCTAATAGGAACCCGAGGGGCAACATTTTCACACAGAGGGTGGCGGGTATATGGAACAAGCTACCAGAGGATGTCGTGAGGCAGGTACGATAACAACATTTAAAAGTCATTTGGACAGGTAAACGGGTAGGAAAGGTTTAGAGGGATATGGATTCAACACTTCTTCTTCTTCTTTCATGTGGCGTGCACAGCCTAAAGTTGTTGGACAACTTGTTCTATTTGATCTTCCGTTTGTGCACGTCGAGTTAATTGCATTAGTCGAAACAGGGCGGATCGCGTGAAGGTCGCAATCTTCCACCCCGGGATAAACACAAGCAAAGGGGACCAGTGTAGTTGGAGCATCTTGGTTGGGCTGAATCACCTGTTTCCATGCTATATGACTCTGTGGCACATAGCCTTATGGTGACCGTGAAGCGCTTTCAAAGTGTAGTCACAAAGGCAGCAAACGGGAGTGAGACGATCTGTTATTCTTCTCCTCTTTGCTTCATGTTCGACGAATATTATGGGAGAACTTTCTGCTCCTCTTCAGAATGTACGGTTGGATATTGATTGGTCTCCAAAACAATCATTCCGCATCTTGCTTTCACATCTTCTGGGGAATGATAATTTCCAAATGAACAAAATTCGTTTTGAGAGATTCACTGAAGTACCAATCCGGCCTAGATACCGAAGTTTAGGAGCATTTTTTTGAACTATCGAACTCTGCTGTTGAGGCAGGAGGTGGTACGACGAATCAATAAAGCAACAGACGAGAGAGTGGTTATATTTTCATTCATTCACGGGATGCGAGCATTGCATGGCTAGGCCAAGATCTAGTAGCCATCTCTAATTGGCCTCAAGAATGCAAGTCCGCTGCCTTCTTGAACTGCTGTGGACCATCTGGTGCGGCTGCAAGGCCACGTCGACACACCTACACACCTCCGAGTACAAGAGTCGGGGCAGATTTGCATCCCCAAGCTTTCGGCAGAACATATGCAGAGAAATATTTGTGCAATAAAAGCCAGCCTGCTGCAGCAGCCCTTTCCTGGAGACATCACAGTGGATCAATTCATTTTGTTTATTCACTCCCTGGGATATAACCCCAGGTGGTGGCAAAATCAAGAAAGAGTGGAAATCTTGCCCCCCTCTTGGTCCAACTACTGGAGGGTTACGGAAAGCACCCTGCAGGTCAGATAGAGCCGGCAGTTAGCTGGAAGAAGGCAGAAAAAATCACGCTGCAGAAATATTAGTCAAGTCAAGTTTATTTGTCACATACACATACGAGATGTGCAGTGAAATGAAAAGTGGCAATGCTCGCGGACTTTGTGCAAAAAGACAAACAACCTACAAACAGAATGGAACAGAATCACATATTCTTTTTCATATTAAATATTGTGGGCGGAAGGAAAAAGGGAAAAAAACAGCAATTTAAAAAAAAAACAGTAGAGTGGTCCAGTAAAGTTAGTGCCTGGTGAGATAGGAGTTTACAGTCCTAATGGCCTCTGGGAAGAAACTCCTTCTCAACCTCTCCGTTCTCACAGCATGGCAACAGAGGCGTTTGCCTGACCGTAGCAGCTAGAACAGTCCGTTGCAGGGGTGGAAGGGGTCTCCCATGATTTTATTGGCTCTGGAGTTGCACCTCCTGATGTATAGTTCCTGCAGGGGAGGCGAGTGAAGTTCCCATAGTGCGTTCGGCCGAACGCACTACTCTCTGCAGAGCCTTCTTGTCCTGGACAGAGCAATTCCCAAACCAGATTGTAATATTTCCGGACAAGATGCTTTCCACAGCCGCTGAGTAGAAGGTCTCAGCCTTGTGAAGTGGAAGCACATAGAGACAAGCAAAGATTTAAGCACAAATTATTTACAGAAGGCACAAGGGACTGCGGATGCTGCAGATGCTGGATGATTGAGCAAAAATACAAAGTACTGCAGGAACTCAGCGGGTCAGGCAGCATCTGTGGAGGAATTGGACAGATGACATTTCGGGTCAGGACCCTTCTTCAGATTCCTGAGGAGATCCCCGTGCAGTAACATTATCCTACACACACCAGGGACAATTTACAATCTTTCCCGAAGCCAATTATCCTACAAACCTGTACGTCTTTGGAGTGTGGGAGAAAACCGGAGCACCGAGGGAAAACCCATGCAGGTCACGGGGAGAAGGAACAAACGGCGTACAGACAGCTCCAGTGGTCAGGATTGAACCCGGGTCCCTGTCGCTGTGACGGTGCCTCTTATAGTCATAGGCCATAGCCGTGCAGGCTGCTTCATTTTGTATCTCACGATATTGCACAAAGTCTTTAGTCATATCGCGGAAGGGCTTTACAAGATTTCCGAAATGTCACATCAGCGTGCTTTCTTTCCCCTTGTGCTTGAATTTCATTGTTCCATTGCCGGTAGGAATGACAATTAAACAATCTTGGATCTCGAAGATGGTAGTGGGCCGAGATTGGAGAAGATATGTTCCAAGTGTTGAAGTTACTGTGAAATTCGGCCACAGCTTGTGAACGTCCCCGCTGCTGTGTGGGGAGTGGACGGAGCGACGAGGCCAGCTCCTAACTCAAGCCAGTCAGTGGGCAGTCAGCTCGGCCTGGAGGGCTACAGGCCGCCCGGGGCAAACCACATTCTTCAGCAGCTTACGATTTCCGCTTTTACTTGGGTTTCATGCTGACTTAGAGCGGCAAAGAAAACAGTCTGCAAAGCCATCCAGGCAACGTCGGTGTATTTATTTCACCTGGTTGAGGTCTTGTGGTAATTCTCTCACTGAAAGCAAATCCACAGCACATTGGCCCAGGAGTTGTGACATAAATATGTTTCAAATTATACAATAATGTGGTATTTAAACACAGACCCTCCTGTCTTCCTCCATAAACACTTCAATAACACATTTCTGTGCACGTTCTGCCCTCCCCCCTCTATCCAGGCAAATCCATATGCTCCGTGGCTACTGGATCACGATAAATAAAAGCACCTTTCACTAACATTGTGCAGGGTTAAAGCTTCACTTCTCTGAACTGCCTTCTGCACTCGGAGTAGGAAGAGGGGATGAGTCGGAAGAAGGGTCCAAACTCGCAACATCACCCATCCATGTTCTCCAGAGATGCTGCCTGACCCGCTGAGTTACTCCAGCACTTTGCGTCCTTTTTTTTTGGTAAACCAGCATCAGCAGTTGCTTGCTTCTACAAGAGAGGATGCCCGGTCCCTAGTCTACGTTCTGTTGACCAAGGGGCGGCACGGTGGCGTAGAGGCGCCATAGACCTGGGTTCGATCCTGGCCTCGGGTGCTGTCTGTACGGAGTTTGTACGTTCTCCCTGTGACTGCGTGGGTTTTCTCCGGGTGCTCCGGTTTCCTCCCACACTCCAAAGACTTGCAGGTTTGTAGGTTAACTGACTGATGCCACTGTTATGGTTATCATATTATTCCGCTATTATGCTTATTAATTTGTTGTATCAATGACTATTGTATATTATTCTGTGTGTTATTGCATTTACGGAACTGATGAGCTGCAGCAGTGAGAATGTAATTGTTCCATTGTCGGTACATATGGAAATTAAACACTCTTGACTTGGCACTAGAGAGAGTCAAGCAGGGTCTGAGAAGGGCCTCAACCCAAAACATCACCCATGCATTCCCTCTGGAGATGCCGCCTGCCCCGCCAGCATTTCGTGTTTATCTTCGGTGTAAACCAGCATCTGCAGTTATTCCCTACGCAATATGATTCACACCCTGTGATATCACGAAATCTTGAAGAAATACGATTCCTCCTAACAGACAAAGTAGACCAATTCCAAAGGATTTCGTCTCCATTTGTCGACTTCTTAGAAGCATATGGTGCAATACAAACGTAGAAACGATCCGTTTCAGGACTGGGTGAATGGTGGTCAAGAATAACAAATAGCTATCTCTCCTTTATTCTTCTGTTTTCTACCTCTGCTTCTTTTCTCTTCATTTTCTTTCTTTTCTCATTTTCCTTTTCTCACTTTCTGAAAAAATATAATTAAAGTTTTTTTTTTTTAAAGATTTAAAAAATTAATTAAAAAATAAATAAAAAAAATAAATGTTGGAGAGTACAAAGCTGTGCTTATTGGAGGTCGACCATCCCTGGCCCAGAACATTGCGGGAACTCCTCAGCTTGGCGTTCTAGATCCTACCATCTTCAGCCATGTCCTCAATTATCTTCCTGCCATTGTCAATTCAAAAGTAGGATTGCTCTTTGCTGAGTGCAATATTTTCATTTCCATTTACTATTCCTCATTGTGCCCATGCTTGCATGCAATTTGTGTTCATGTCTCAATAAATACGAGTGTTTGAATTTGGATTTTTGATCATTTTTGATCATTTTGATAATGACCTTGGCTCAAACCGTGGACTCCTGCCCTGAAGATGAACTCATATTTGATCAGAGCGTTGTCTTCCAGCGCGGTTGGAAAATTCCGCATCATTAAATGCGAGGGAGCAAAGAACGTTGCAGCCACTTTCATGGCGGGTGATAATCCATCCAATTGGCAAGATGATCTTGGCAATGGAACATCATTCCCTTCTGTTGGTGCTTTCTGGACAGCCCCAGGCATCTTGCAATGAACCTTCTGTCCAATATTTGACAATCAAACGTGCTGCAGTCTCAAAGAACAGCTTGTTTTGTGCTGATAACAGGAGATCCTTTCGCATCTGCTCGCTTACACTGCCCTCCTTCCTCGTACAAGGATGGTATCAAGCTTTATCCGAGCACCCTGAAAATCGGATTGTGATTGTGTGTAAAACCTTTTGCGACTCGCGCAGCAACTGCTGCAGTTTTATTTTAGATTTCTAGCACTTGTATTTTTCACATATAGACTCTGCCAAATAAGTAGTGTACTCTTACATATAATTCAGTCTTCTTCTTATTTTGGTCCGTCTCATCTGTTCTGGCCACACAAGGCCCAGTTGAAGCACTTGACTAAGCAGGTACAAGTTTCTTCTGGACTTCTGCTAGATGTATATCCACAGAAAGAGGTAGACACACTGACCACTGAATCAGACAGTGAGAATGTGAATCAAAATGATTTAAAAAAAAGGAATGTTGGCTCCAACGTTAAGAGGCAATGGCAAATGAATCTAACGGTGAAAGTTACAATTTGATTAGTATGGGTGTCAGAGGTTATGGGGAGAAGGCAAGAGAATGGGTTTAGGGGGGAGAGATAGATCAGCCATGACACTAAGGGCAAATCACAGAGGGCAAATAACCTACAAACCTTCATGTCATTGGAATGTGGGAGCAAACTGGAGCACCCGGAGAAAACCCATGCAGTCACAGGGAGAACGTGCAAACTCGACACAGGCAGCACCTGAGGTCGGGATCGAACCTGGGTCTCTGGAGCTGTGAGGCAGCAGCTCTACCAGCTGCACCACTGGTCCTGATGCCTTTTTTCACTCCAAAATCAGTGAAAATCTGAAACTTTTCCTGTTCACACAGATTTTGTTAGATGAGAGTATTGGTGATATTCAGGAGAGACAGGGAAATGGAGTTGGCTGCAGGGTAACCCTGGTCTATTTGGATGGTGGAACAGACACAATGAGCGTGATCCCAATAATCCAACCTGCCCCCTCCTTTATGTCTGATTTCAACATTAATGATACGTTTATTTGTTTTTCCAACATAACATGTAATGGTGACAGTCTCTCATCCTTTCCCTGTGAAAAAAAATTCCACCCAAGAAATAAATCTTAATTTTGAATAATTTTACAATAAATTACATCTAATCCTGCCTGCCGTTTCTTTATTCTGCTAAATCATTTCCATCTCCTTATATTTTAAGGTGAAAGGGAAAAGAATTAATAGGAATCTGTGGGGTAACATTTTCACACAAAGGGTGGTGGAACAATCTGAGGCAACATTTAAGAAACATTTAGACAGGTACATGGATAGGACATGTTTGGAGGGATATGGACCAAACACGGGCAGGTGGGACTAGTGTAGCTGGGACAAGTAGGCCGGTGTGGGATGAAGGGCCTGTTTCCACACTGTATCACTCTATGACTCCATATCCATGTAACTCCATGTTTCACTGAATCCCACATTATAAAAGCCAGTTCCCATAAACCCAAGTGAGCTGAACGGCAGTCTGCTTGAACTCTCCCTATAGAACAATCTCCCTATCCCAGGAGTCGATTAGTGAGCATTCATTGCATTATCTCTGTCACATGTATATATCGTTCCTTAGTTAGAGACCAAACCTGCCCACCACATTCCAGGAGTTTACTCACTGGTCCGATATATTTACAGTCAGATATCTTTATAATTCAGAGTGTGAAGAAGGGACCCAACCCAAAACAGCATCTAACAGCAGTCTGAAGAAGGGTTTTAGCCCGAAACGTTGCCTATTTCCTTCACTCCATAGATGCTGCTGCACCGGCTGAGTTTCTCCATCATTTTTGTGTACCTTCGATTTTCCAGCATCTGCAGTTCCTTCTTAAACAACAGCATCTGTCCATTTCCCTCTGTGTACCACTTCCTACAGTGGCTCAGCGGTAGAGTTGCTGCCTCACAGCACCAGGTGCTGCCTGTGCGGAGTTTTACGTTCTCCCCATGACCACGTGGGTTTTCTCCAGATGCTCTCCCCTCATTCTAAAGACGTTCAGGTTTGTAGGTTAACTGGCTTTGGTAGAATTGTAAACTGTCCCTAGTGTGTAGGATAGTGTCAGTGTACGGTGTGATGGCTGGTCAGCGCGGGTCTGGTGGGCTGAAGGGCCTGTTTCTGCACTGTATCTTTAAAATCTAAAGTCCATAAGTGCTGGCTGTCCCGCTGAGTTCCACCAGCACTTTGTTTTTTTGTTCAACATCCCAAGATGTGTGATCTCTTGCTTCTCCAAGATGTCTTTATTCTTGCACTAGATCCTCTTATACAAAGGCCAATATTTCAGATACACCCCCCTGTAAATACAACTCAAACACACAAACCCGTGAATTTGTCAAAGACTCTTTGAGAACGCATTTCAAAGTCACTCCTTGTGACCAATTTCAAACAAACTGTGTAAACACACTTCAAACAAATACCCTACAAAAAGAACTTCAAACACGTTCCCTGTAAACACAATTCAAAAATATCTTGTGTAAAACACATCAAAAACACACTCTGTAAATACACTCCAATATCCAATTCAAACACATCTCTTAGGAGAGCATTTCAAAAATGTTTACCGTCACCCATTTCAAGCACACCCCAAAAACATAGAACAGCACAGCACTGGACAAGGCCCTTCGGCCCACAATGTCAGTGCCAAACATGATACCAAATTCAACTCAGCCTCCAACACTTCAGAGAAGACCTCCAAGCCCGTCCAACCTCTCCTTATATGATCAAACCTCTTCGGCACCATCTCCAAAGCCTCCACATCCTTTCTGTAATCACAGGACTAGAACTGCGCCTGATATTCCAAATGCGACCTCACTAATGTTTCATGCAGCTGCAATTTCTGTGAAATCATTCTAAAACCACTCAGTATTAACTCAGTTCAAACGCACTCCTTTTGCAACATTTAAAACATTACTTGTAAACACTTTCCAAGCAAGCCCCTTTAATAGGCATCCAAACTGCAGGAAATACTCAGCAGGTCAGGCAGCAGCTCTGGACTGAGAAAGCAAGTTCATGTTTCACAGAACACAAAAAAGTACAGCGCGGGTACAGGCCCTTTGGCCCACAACGCCTGTGTGGAACTTAAACTCATTGTATCTGATTCATATCCCTCCTATTCCTACATTTCTGATCTGAGAACCTTTGCTGGAACTGGGAAAGGGAGAAAATACTCCTTCTAGCCATTTCACACATTCTCACTGTAAACACATTTCAATCATGCTATTTGTTCTACCTTTCAAACACTCTCTCGGTAACACATTTCAACAGCCAATACGTGATGTTCCTCTCATAGATTCTGAATCATGCAATGGTTTTTTTTTAGTGATTACAAGAACATAAGAAATAGAAGCAGGAGTTGCTTGATCTCCGCTCCTTTCATTCAGATTGTGACTAATCTTCACCTCGTTCCCCTTTCAATCCAGAACTGAACCCTTCGAGAAACTAGGTGGCACACAGTGGTGCAAGCAAGTTAAGCTGCTGCCTCCCAGCACTAAGTCCAATGCTGAACCCCAGTGCTATCTATGTGGAGTCTGCACGCTCTGCCTGTGAACACAAAGGTTTCCTCTGGATCCTCCAATTTTCTACCCACATTCAAAAGATGTATAGACCAGTAGGTCTATTGGCCACTGTAAGTTGTCCCTGGTGCATAGGTGAGTGGCGGAGCCTATGGAGAGTTCATGAGAAGGTAAGGAGAATAAAGCAGGATTAGTGTAAATGTGTGCTTGATGTTCAGTGTGAAAAAAGGGGATTGTTTTTCAATGCTTTACGGAATATGCTTCAACTCCAGTACAAATAACGCTCAAATCTTTGAAGATGTGAGCAACAATGTTCAGAAGCTTAGAGATGCAAGTTAAACACCTTTTACAGGTGCAGAGAAGATTCACCAGGATATTGCCTGGACTCGAGGGCCTGGGCTATAGGGAGACATTGAGCAGGCTAGGAATTCATTCCTTGGAGCGCAGGAGGCTGAGGAGTGATTTTATAGAGGGGTTAGATGAGGTAAATAGATAGTCTTTTACTTAGAGTAGGGGAATCAAGAACAAGAGGACATAGGTTTAAGGTGAAGGGAGAAAGATTTACTGGTAACCTGAGTGGCAATTATTTCACACAGAGGGTGGTAGATGCACGGAACAAGCTCTCAGAGGAGGTAGTTGAGTCAGGGACTCATTTAAAAAGCATTTGGACAGGTACATGGACAGGATTGGTTTAGAAAGATATGAGCCAAATGCAGGCAGGTGGGATTAGTGTAGATGGGGCATGTTGGTCAGCATGGGCAAGTTGGGCCTATTTCCACATTGTATGACCCGATAACTCCACTCATCCATTGTTCGTTTGGACAAACAAGCATTGATTTATTCCAGTGGGTGTTGCTGCCACTTAGTCACTTGTCACTTTGGGATTTGGGATTGGAATCTTCTGCCGGGAATGTCGGTGTGTGGGGCGGTGCTGACCGAAACCCACCATTGTCATATCACTGACCACAGAACTAGTTACAAAATGGATGCGGGCTCCAACTTGCTTGGGACTTGGAGGACTTGCCTTGAAGGTTAACGGCAAGTCTGCTGCGTGTTGGGCGGTGTGAGATGTGTTGACACAAACTCCAGGAAGCCCCACCACTGCATCAAGTTTCCCTCCATTGTTGAAGTCCACTTCTGCAAGGCGGAGCAGATTTGTAATGTGGCCTGATACAGCGACATTTGCTTAATGTTATGGAATCACTCAATGCTGGAAGATAACAGGCTGCAGTTTGTTGGGATTAAAAGGCCGTTTCTTCCTTATTTACCTGGAGTTTATTATTTGCATTGGGTGTCACCGTATGTTTGGACCAGTATTGACTCCACTGTGAGTGCTCTTGTCCAGATAACCTTGTCTGCAGTAATCGCGCAGCAGATTACTGCAACTATTTTGTAATCGTAGTTTACTTTGGCAACAGAGCGTGCCTCACATTCCAGTACTCCAGCTCTGTTTCCTTCTTCTAGGTGGGCAACATTTAAGTAAATAGAGATGTTTGAGCTCACAGAACTGCGCTGTTTGAAATTGCTCAACTCAATCAGGCTTGAGAATTACATCACCAGCTCCCTTAAAGGGTCCTTGGTCTCGTCCTCAAATGTCATAAAAACGTCAGAATCCCGTTCTGCTTTTAACCCTTTTAAAATCAGAACGAAAACTTGCAGGAACAAAACCCAACTTGTGAAAAATGGCGTAGAAACAAAGATCTGCAGATGCTGGTTTATACCAAAGATAGACACAGAGTGCTAGAGTCAGGCAGCCTCTATGGAGAAAAAGGATGGGTGATGTTTCGGGTTGGGTCCCTTCTTCGGACCCATAAGTCTCACCCATCCTTTTTCTCCAGAGATGCTGCCTGACCCATTGAGTTAACCCAACACTAAGTGTCTATCTTTTGTGAAAGACTGGGCTCCCCTAGATTCCATCTTCTAACCAGCCTCAATAATACTGATCAAACAAGGTTGAACATCCATACATTATTTAAGGCCTTGTAACAATGCCAGCTCAGGGAAAGATCTGGCTTCATCTGTCAAACCATTAACCACAGCTGTATTGTGTATTTGAGGAAGCAAGGGTTCCCATTCAGTCTGGTCAAGGAATGGCGCTGGAGTGGAACTGCATTGTACATCATTATTGTTTTGCATATCTTTCATTCATTTGTTCTATATCTCTCTATATCACCGTCTATATCTCTCCTTTCCTTTTCCCTTGGCTCTCAGTCTGAAGAAGGTTCTCGACCCGACACGCCACCTATTCCTTTTCTCCAGGGATGCTGCCTGACCCGCTGAGTTGTTGTGCCTATCTTCAGTTTCAACCAGCATCTGCAGTTCCTTCCTACACTGTAAGGAGAAAGGTGTGAGCAATCCTTCATGAATCTGGTGTGAGAAGTGTTCGTGACAATGTACTTTCTGTTTCAGAGAAGTCAAATCGGGAAGAAACACTTCCTGGAATAGCAGCACAGTGGTGCAGCGGTAGAGTTGTTGCCTTACAACACTAGAGTCCCAGGTTCGATCCTGACTGCGGGTGCTGTCTGTATGGAATTTGACGTTCTCCCCATGACCGCGTGGGCTCTCTCTGGGTGCTCTGGTTTCCTTCCACACTCCAAAGACGTACAGGTTTGTAGATGAATTGACTTCTGTAAATTGTCCCTAGCGTGTAGGATAAAGCTAGTGTGTGGAGTGATCGCTGGTCCGCACGGACTCGGCGGGCCGAAGGGCCTGCTTCCACGCTGTATCTCTAAAGAAAAGTAGTAGGTCACCCATTCCAGCTATCCAAAGATGCTGCCTGTCACTCCAGCGTTTTGTGTCTATCCTCGGTGTAAACCAGCGTCTGCAGTTCTATCCAACACATTTTGTGCTGCCTGACCCGCTGAGCTGACCCAGCACTTTGTGTCTATCTTTGGTATAAACTAGCATCTGCAGTTTTTGATTTCTGAACTTATCCACTCCTCAGTTTAAATCTGAGCTCAAGCACTTTCGAACAACGGTCCCACGACAATTATCAGAGATTTCAAACTCTGTCCACCTTATATTTTCGCCTCCTTGCCCAGGGACTCTGAGGACCAGCAGGAACAACATTTTCCCAGCCCCTGTTGGAGATTCGCTCAAAAATGATTGACATGTCTGCGGGACTCAGTCACTCTGACCAAAACAAAAATAACCTCTGATTTTTGTTTTGTTCAAATATTTATAAATTATTTGTATCCAGCATGCGGGAAGCGTTGATTATCCATGCCTTCACGAGTCACTTCACTCTGGGTGCGTTGGTGTGTGAGCGGATGGCTCACAGTCAAGGTACAGCAAGGAATCCAACACCTAGTTTGTGATTGTGAGTCCCAATTATCCAGTGCCACAGCCTGAGGAAATGATGGGATTATTCCATGATGGCAAAGACACCTTACCAGCGGCTAAGTCCTGACCTGCAACTCAAATATTGGTTAATGGTGTAGCATCGACTAATTGTCACTTGGAGACATCTCGGAATTGCCAGCTACTGAAAACAGCAATAACTCAAGTAACCCTTACCGTGCTGAATAAACAGTCGCTCCCTGCGGTTACAAAGTAGTCGGGCTGCGCAGTTGGACCTCACCCCCCCCCACCCCTCTTTTTGCCCACCTTCCAAATCCACTCTCCCCTGCCACTCCCCCGCCATTGAAGAGTTCTACAGGAGTTGCTGCCTCAAGAAGGGAGCCAATATCATCAAAGACCCACACCACCCTGGCCATGCTCTCATCTCGCTGTTACCATCGGGAACAAGGTATAAGAGCCTGAAAACCTTAATCCTCCCGGTTCAAAAATAGTTTCTTCCCAACTATCAGGCTCTTGAACACTGCACAACACAAACTAAACTATGAACTATGGGCAGTCTTTGGTTGCACTAAGAACTTCAGGCTTTTTTGCATTAGTATTGGGATTATTAATTTATTGATATTTTTATTTATTATGATATGTATGAGTGCTATGTTTACAGATCCGTTAATTGTTTTGTTTTCAGTACATATAACAAGATGATGCCTGTCCTGCTGAGCTACTCCAGCATTTTGTGTCTAACCAGCATCTGCAGTTCCTTCCTGCATGTGACAATTAAGGTCTTAAGGACATAAGGAATAGGAGCAGTATTAGGCCATTTGGCCCATCAAGTCTACTCCACCATTCAATCATGGCTGAACTATCTCTCCCTCCGAGACCCATTCTCCTCATAACCTTAAACACACTTGACGTAACTCTTGAAACCTGATCTCTATCTTTACTCTAAACTGTCTCTCCCTTGTCCTCCTGCCATCTCTGTGGCTCTCAATGTGGTCAACCGAACCTGTTCATTCCACTTCACCTCGCCATTCCTGAGCTTCAACTACCTTCACCCTCACCAATGCAGTCATAGACAACATCTCCAGTATGGTTCCCGTTCACTTCGATAGATCTGGTGTCACCCACAGATCAATCCATGGCCCGCCCTCACTTTCTGCTGCCTACCCAATGACATCCCACAAGGTCCTATCTCATCTTCCACCGCAGGATGCAGCTGCCCCGTCTGCCACTTCTTGCTACTGATGCGCGTGTAAAGCATTCAGCCCCGAACGAGTGTAATTAAGCTTGTTAACAACCGTCAGCTTCCAACAGAAACTGTAGATGTTTGTCACAGGTTTAGGCTTAAGGTTATTATTGCCACGTTTACCGAGGTACAGTGAAAAGCTTTGTTCTGCATGAGATGCAAACAGATCAGACAATACTGTGCATAGATACAATGCATAGTGTTTGTGCACTTCAAGTACAATAGGTGGGACAAAGGCTAGCACAAGTTCAAGCAAAGACTTGTGAAAGTACATAAAAAGTACCAGTACAAGCGATGGTAGGTAAAAGTCTCGCAAAGTACTAGTACCAGGTCATAAGGTTATAAGGAATAGGAGTAGAATTAGGCCATTTGGCCCATCAAGTCTACTCCGCAATTCAATCATTCCTGTTGTATCTCTGCCTTGTCCCCATAAACTCTGATACATGTACTAATCAAGAATCTATCTATCTCTGACTTGGCCTCCACGACCTTCTGTGGCAAAGAATTCCACAGATTCACCACCCTCTGACTAAATACATTTCTCCTCATCTCCTTCCTTAAAGAACGTCTTTTAATTCTGAAGCTATGACCTCTAGTTCTAGACTCTCCCACTAGTGGAAACATCCTCTCCACATTCACTCTATCCAAGCCTTTCACTATTCTATATGTTTCAATGAGGTCCCCTCTCATTCGTTTAAACTCCAGAGAGTGCATCCTCCTCCACTTCTCTGCAGTTTTTTTCGGCAGTGTCTGTATCTCATGCTTATTGCAACTATTTTCTATAACTGGTGAATTTATTTGGTGTTAAACCCAAGGTATAGCAGTCTTCATCTTTTGTCCATCTCAGAAAATGCATAGTTCTTTCCAAAAAAAAAAGCATCCTTTGCACAATTAATTCCTTTTAAGATAAGTGTGTCACATACGCAACTGCACAGTGAAATTCCTTTTGCATATATTACACATGCAGGCATCTGTAGGTTCTGGGGCTGTTATTCAAAGTCCGAAGTTTAGTCTGCTGGAGCAGTTCCCGCGAACCGACGTCCCTCTCCTTGTCCGGCCGCCTTTGATTCCAAGGGCACCTCCTGCAGCCGTCCTTGAAGGCGCTGGAGGCATTACCCCTGTTCACCCTCCTACCAGCCCTCGCTCCTCACGTCCGACATCTCCAGTTCCTTGCCGGTTACGCTGTCCGCCGAGCCTTCAGGTGGGTTCTGCCATCCGGCGAGACTTCTAGGTCCCTTGGACCAGAACACTGCCAAATGTGTAGGATCCCATCGAAGGTGATGAGATGAAAGTCCCATAAACTACTTCCAGCGTGGCCACGAGAATGGTTCTTCTTGTCGAGTCCACACACAATATTAGAAGTTGTTCAGCCAGAGCTGAACACACTTCTCGGCATCTGCATACAATGGTGTCTGTCTGTCTTGTCGCTTATTGTGCTTCTTGTGCATGGTGGTGGAAAGATTGGAGGAAACAGGGCCCGCGACGTGAACGCTCTTTCCTTGACCCCCCCAATGAGAATGGTTATCCTTTAATGACTTCACCGGCTCTGAAAGATCCATAGGAACAAGGAGAAGAGGCAACAGGGCAGCTTAATGTCTCAACAGAGGGAGGTGATTGCACAGCACTACCCCAACACAGTTCTGGAGCAAATTAAAATTGCAGCATTTTGACCCAGCGGTATAACTGTTACCAACACGTTGATGCCGTTACTCTAGGGTAGCTGGTGCATTTCTGGTGTCAAGTGACAGATTCGGATTGAAGGGACCCGTTTCAGAAAGCAAGCCAGAGATAAAGTATCAGACTATTGACGCTCCACTTAACAGGGTTGCAAGTGGTATCGTTCTCCTGGTTACAATTTGATTCCATTAACAAGCGGCGCAGTAATATTGAGTTTGTGCAATCAGGGGTGGAGAGAGCTGACTTGTCGAACGTTGAGTAAGGTCATGTTAGAATGGTCAGTGTTTAACCCTGAGATCTCTATTTAAATTCTTTAATACTCTACCACTTAAAACATGAATTAAGCAGCCTTATTGCTTGGGAAAGTGATTTTTACAGATGGCCTGTGTCAGAATTAACCACAGCTTTGTCTGAAATGGCCCCAGTGTGGCTAGTTAGTGAAGATGAGGAATGTGTCTCGGTGGCTCCACCGCTGCTAATTAAATTGAATACATGCAACCCAGGCTGGTAACCCAACCACATTTCATTTTATCATTGTGTCCCGCTCACTACTGTGCAGTCTTATGATTCCCAAACGGTCTCGGGCTCTGCTGCCCGCGTAGCCGCTGGAAATAAATAAACAAACAAACGTGGCTTGAAGGACATTCTCAATGGGGTAGAGAAGTTCAGCTGACAAAAGGCTCGAAGGTGATGGAACTATCTGTTTGAATTTCAGATGCGTGACTCCCAGCTGCCAGCTGGGTTAGTTATATTTATCCTTTGGAGGGAGAGTCAGGGCCTGTCCCACTTACGCAAATTTTTCGGTGACCTGCTGGCACCAGTCATAGTCCTCAGCCATCGGTGGCAAATGATTCCACAGATTCACCACCCTCTGACTAAAGGAATTTCTCCACATCTCCTTCCTCACAGAACGTCCTTTAATTCAGAGGCTATGACCTCTAGTCCTAGACTCTCTCAAAAAATATCCACTGACTTGACTATAAGAGTGAGGAAGTCAAGATGCAGCTTTATAGAACATGGGTTCGCCCGCACTTGGCATATTGCATGCAGTTCTGGTAGCTCCATTACAAGAAGGATGTAGAGGCTTTGGAGAGGGTGTAGACCAGGTTTACCAGAATGCTGCCTGGATTAGACGGGATTAGTCATAAGGGGTGGTTGGACAAACTTGGATCGTTTTCTGTATAGTGTTGGAGGCTGAGGGGAGACCTGAAGGAAGTATATAGAATGATGAGAGGTATGGAATAGGATATGGGGAGGGGCTGAATTAGATGGGGCATCTTGGTCGGCATGGACAAGTCGGGCTGAGTAATTTTTTCCCTGCTGTATGTCTCTGTGGTTCTAGCAGAACAAGCTGGTGGTTGCTGGACAAGGTCCATGAAAAACACATCCGTTCGTCTGATGGTGACATCTTTCATACTCTTTGGGCGGAACCGGTAAAGTGGCAATAACTGGTTTGTTTCCTCTGCCAACATACGTTCCAAGCAATGGTGATGAGAGGCAGCAGAAACGTTTGATCATTCTGGCATTCCCCAACCTGGTGAATGGAGATTGTGTACGCTGATAAAACATGAAAGGAGAGTCAAAAGGTTTGAAGTGTAGGTTCCTGCACGGGTCAATTGAGAGCCCCACAGCCCAGGAGTTTCACCGAGACCAGGACGTTTGGACCTGGTCCTACACTGAAGTGTGGGAGCCCGAATCACGTCCTTTATCTGGATCTGAGCTCTCTCAGCTCATTGTCCATTCCCGCTGGGAGACGGTGGTAGGATAGTTCAGAGAGAAGCCACCTGTGGCCGTTAGCCTCATTGACAGACGTTAGTGGGAACTGAAAACAGTCATCGAGTCACACAGCACTGAAATAAGCCCTTCGGCCCAACTCGTCCCTGCTGACCAAGATGCCCCATGTGCAGCAGAGATAGACACATCATGCCGGAGTAACTCAGCAGGACAGGCAGCAACTCTGGAGAGAAGGAATGGGTGACGTTTCGGGTTTAGACCCATCTTCAGACTACCACAGCCACATGTGTTTTCTCGGTGCTAGCCTGCATCTTCTACCACGGGGATTCCCTCCCACCTACATCAGTCCCATTTACCTGTGTTTGGCCCATATCCCTCAAAAATATCGTTACAGTTCCTGCCTCAACTACCTCCTCTGGCAGCTCGTTCAATATACCCACCACCCTCGAGGTGGGGTACATGGAACAGTCAACTCTTCGTGACTTTGAAGACAAACTTGAGTCTGGAAACTGATGCTTTTCATGGTACAATCATCAATTTGCTCCTGCCCTCTTCGGACATTCCATTGGATTTTATTTGCAGTGCCATAACATTAGGCACTGTCTTCTGCGTTAACAGAGTCCTTGACGTGCTTTGTGTGGGCTGGAGTGGCACTCTTCCAAGCCGGGACTCTGAAGACAAAAGGTTGTTATATTTCACTTAAATGTTATTAAATATTTTCCTCGCCAGAGTTTTAATTTCTTTTTGAAACAGAGAACGCAGACTGGTGTAAATAATTTATCACAGCTCTTAGACAGTTAATAAATTATGCAAATTTTGATTCCATTGATTTTGCTGATGAGAGGGGTCACTTGTTTAACTATATGGATTAACTTGGCACACAGACAATCTCCACAAAGCCTCTGCAGTGTAGTCGAGAGCATGGTTCAGGGAGAGCAGGGTTGCCATGGCTCATAGCTTGTATTGACAAGGGGGTCTTCAGCCAAATACCAATACGGCCCAAGGTTCAGTCAATGTTGATGTGCTGCTTAGATTAGTAGCATGTTTGTTTTTTGAAGCTGGTCTTTTGTTTTTCTTTGGACAGAGCCTCAGAGTCATTCATCCAAACATCAAAGGGCAGTCAGCAAAGAGGTATTCAGGGTAAAGACCTCGCCAGGCTTCTGTGAAAGGGGTAGAGAACCAAACCTTCTTCAGGCACCTTTGAATATTCTGATTGTGGTCGGCGTATGTCAGAACCTGGGGCTGGTGTGTAACAAGGATCAAGCAGAAACCAACATGTTGGAGGGACTCAGTGGTTGAGGAAGCATCTGTGGAAGGATTGGACAAGTGACATTTTGGGTCAAGACCCTTCTCGAAACATCCTATGTTTGTTTCTTTCTCAAGATTCCAGCATCTGTGGCTTCTTGCGATTCCACATAATGAGATCGAGCTTCACCTCCAGGAAAGATAGACGCAAAATGCTAGAGTAACGCATCGGGACAGGCAGCATCTCTGGAGAGAAGGAATGGGTGACGTTTCGGGTCAAGACCCACTTCCATCACGTACACCAGTTTTTGTGAACCTTTGATATGTACACCCTTCTCAAAATAAAACAGTCCTGCTTGCTCTCTTCCTCCTACACTTCTTTTCCATGTATCTTTCTGGAAGTCCAAGACCTGAAGGCAGAAGCCTGGGAAAAAATCTTGTAATTTTCAGGTTGGATTCATTTGGAAGATCTGGCATCTTTACCATTATTGAAAATGTCTATTACCCAGCAGTGCCATTACCTGAGTGTTTTGCATTCAATTCTGGATGGTAACAGTTTCTTCCCAACAACCACAGTCATAGAATCATAGAATCATGCCGGGGCGGCCCAGCCCGAGGGAGGAGCGGCGCCCATGCCGGGGCGGCCCAGCCCGAGGGAGGAGCGGCGCCCATGTCGGGGCGGCCTGTCGCGAGGCTGAGACGGTAACGGTACACGTGAGGGCGATCCGGCTCGGGGCTGGAACGGTGCTCCGGTGGCTGGGACGGTGTTCTGGCGGCGGTGGCATGAGTCCGGGGTCAGCCGCAGGCCAGCGGCTGCGTCAGCAGGACTGGTAGGCGGTAGCTTCGACCACCCCGGGCCGCGGTGTTTGAGCCGCGGGACAGTTGTAACATCGCCCGGGGGGTATCGCCTCAGCGCAGAGGGAGAAGAGGAGGGAAGAGACTGGAGACCTAAGACTTTTGCCTCCATCACAGTGAGGAGATGTTGGGTGGACTCACTGTGGTGGATGTTAATATGTGTTTATTGTTGTTTTTTATTGTATTGTAGGTATGACTGCTTCAATTTCGTTCAGACTTCGGTCTGAATGACAATAAAGGCTATCTAATCTAAAATACAGCATGGAAACAGGGCCTTCGGTCCAACCTGCCCACGCAGACCAACATGCCCCATCTATACTAGTCCCACTTACCCACGCTTGGCCCATAACCCTCAACACCATCAGGTTCTTGAACACTGCACAATACTAACCACTACCTCAGCAACTATGATGTACGTTAGTTTGCTTTATGAATTTTGGTTTTGCACTATTACTGTTACCTAGTATTGCTGTTGTTAATTTATTGTATGGGGGTCAAGGAAAGAGCGTTCACGTCGTGGCCCTGTTTCAACCAATCTTTCCACCACCACGCACAAGACGCACAAGAAGCGCAAGACAGACACCATTGTGCAGATGCCGAGAAGTGTGTTCAGCTCTGGCTGAACAACTTCTAATCTTGTGTGTGGACTCGATAATAAGAAGAAGAATTTATTGTATTACTGATTATTACATATTTATTTGTGTGTTACTGTGTTAATGTTACTGTTAAGCTGCAGCAAGTAAGAATTTCATTGTTCGGTTGCCGATGCATGTGGCAACTAACCTCACTTGACACTTGATAATGGAGGTGATAGTTGGCATTGGTGGGGGTGCAAGGGGAGATGGGGGAGGATGGCAGGGGTTTGCAAAGGGGACGAGATGACATTGCTGCAGCACATTGGTTTTGCAGAGGCCAGGAAAGCAATGCTAATAACAGGGTTGTACAGCACAGAAACAGGCCCTTCAGCCCAACTTGCCCACACCGACCAACATGTCCCATCTACGCCAGTCTCTCCTGCCTACGTTTGACCCATATCCCTCTAAACCTCTCCTACCCATGTACTTGTCGAAATGTCTTTAAAATATTGTTATTGTATCTGCCCCAACTACCTCCTCCGGCCACTCGTTCCAAATAACCGCCACCCTTTGTGTAAAAAAAGTTGCCCAGCAGATTCCTATTAAATCATTCCTCCTTCACCTTAAACGTCCGTAACTCTGGTTCATGATTCCAATCTTACACAAAATTAACTAGATTTAGATATTCCGGGTCTCCTCAGTTTTACTGAGTGGCGTCTAGTGGTACCAAGTTGTAGGTCTGTAATACTGAATGGCTCCTCTCTAAAGCACCTGGCGTTAATGTAACTAATGCATGAGGTGACAATCACGCTTGGTCACTCCTTGAAAGCCCCAAGTTCAGATAGCAAAGATAGACACAAAGTGCTGGAGTAACCGCAGGCAGCATCTCTGGAGAAAAGGGTATGGGTGACATTTCGGGTTGGGTTCCTTCTCTCCTTCTTCAGAAGGGTCTGGATTTAAGAGAGTTGCATGGATTTAAGAGAGAGTTAGATAGAGCTCTAGGGGCTAGTGGAGTCAAGGGATATGGGGAGAAGGCAGGCGCAGGTTATTGATAGAGGACGATCAGCCATGATCACAATGAATGGTGGTGCTGGCTCCAAGGGCGGAATAGCTTCCTCCTGCACCTATGTTTCTATGTTTCTATGGACCCGACTCAAAACGTCACCCTTCCATTTTATCCAGAGATGCTGCCTGACCCGCTGAGGTACTCCAGCACTCTGTACCTATCTTTGGTGTAAACCAGCATCTGCAGTTCTTTGTTTCTACTCTAATGTCAGATCCACGCAGCAAGTCAACGAACATCCCTCGCCTGCATTCACCCATAACCCACTATGCACTGTCCTGCCCACCCCTCTACAATCAGTCTGAAGAAGCGTCCTGACCTGAAACGGCACCTATACATTTTCTTCAGTGAAGCTGCCTGACCCGTTGAGTCACTCCAGCACTCTGTGCCCTTTTTTTAAACCTTGATTTCAACTTTCTCAGCCTTGGCCAGGCTAAGTCGAGGAAGTTAAAGTCAAGCTTTTGTCCTAAGATGCCTTTGGTGATCAGGAGGCGCTGCCGTTTTAAGAGGCCCATTGAGGCAACCTCCGTAGGTTGTCCAGACGTGTCTGCTGGGGCGGTGGAGTGTCGGTGTAACATGAGAGGGCACACATGGACGGTGCTGTAATAACAGCCTCACGTCAGGAGCTTGTGTAATGTAAGCTGGAGCAGACCCAGCCTGTGGCGGGCCCAGGAGAGCAAGCGAGGGTTGGGAGAGAGGGCGGACGGACCAGCGACTGCTGGAACCACGCTGGTGATCGCAGAGCCTGTTGAAATGTTTATTTATAAGTCCCAGGGTCTGGCGCACTGCTTGCCAATCACAACACTTAAAGGGTTTTCCAACTGGCCTCAAACATTCCTTTTCAAAGCCTGACGTTTTTTTTGTGTGGAGGGGCCCCAGCTATTTGATACCTGCGAGACGACAAAATTGGTTTCCTAAACAGTGCGCTCTCTGTTTCCCATCATCCTGTACACTGCTGCCACGCTGAGTTGACGGAAACCACTGATTAATGAATTTGACATGCTCTCTACTTCTCTAATTCAATTATAAGATTCATCAAGTACTGTTTAACTAGCTTGCCCACAGCTTAAACCAGTTGGTTTCCAATTTCAGGAGGTCTCTATGTGTGTCATTTATATGTCTAATCCCTTCTGCTGTAACAGTTTAATACGTGCCTACATCTCTTGTCCAACTCTCAGTCATCCCATGGGTCTGTACCCATCACTCCAATTATCCACGCGGGGACCTTGACAGCAGAGGATGTGGACAGAGAGTTCATCACTCCTGCTCCTCTGATTTCTTCTCCCTAACAGGATCCTTATTGTTCTCAGTCACCGTCCTGTCCTTCTGAAGTCTGCCTCCAATGGAAATTAGGGGAAATTCAAATGTGTGCATATTCATCAAATACTGAGCAATTAGAGTGTTCACACTTCAGATAAATTGGTTTCTAATTATGCGCACCAACACATTGCTATAGGAAGACATGAAGACATTCGAGTTCAGTCTTACTTGGGTAGAGAGATTAAAGATCGAGGAGATTCGGTGTGCCAATGAATACACTGTTGAACTTCCACAGGTGTACGGTAGAGAGCACACTGACTAGTTATATCGTGGTCTGTTTCGGTAACTCGGACGGCCAGGAACGAAGGAGGCTGCAGAAACGCGGCGCAAAGTCTCACCTCCAACAGCAGCAGAAGCAGGCAAATGCTCGCCGAGCTCGGCCTGGGGCTCACGGCCGTAGTGGCTCCGGATCCGCCCCCACTCCTACTCCCAGAGCAGGGCCAAGATGATTGGAGATAGACACAACATGCTGGAGTGACTCCGCAGAACCGGCAGCATCTCTGGAGAGAAGCAATGGGTGACGTTTCGGGTCGAGACCCTTCTTCAGACTGAAGAAGAATCTCGACCCGAAACATCATCCATTTCTTCTCTCCAGTGATGCTCCCGGTCCCGCTGAGTTACTCCAGCATTTTGTGTCCATCTTCAAATGACGTCACCTGCTCCAGACGGCTGTGCGGACACATGATGACGAGCGCGACTGTTGCGCGTCAGTCACTACCGGCCAGTCGCGTAAATGACGGCCAAGTGGGACAGGCCCTTTAGACACTGTAGCATAGTGGCAGTGTGGGATAGTGGTCGAGCTGCTGTCTCTCACAGCACCAGAGACCGAGGTTCGATCCTGACCTCGGGCGCTCCCTGTGGCCGTGTGGGTTTTCACCGGGTGCTACGGTCTCCTCACACAACCCAAAGATGTGCGGCTTTCTAGGTTAACTGGCCCTCTGTAAATTACCCCTCGTGTGTAGGGAGTGGATGTGAAAGTGGGAATGACATGAACTGGTGTGAACGGGTGTTTGATGGTCGGCGTGGACTCGGTGGGTCGAAGGGCCTGTTTCCATACTGTATCTTTCTATCAATCAATTGCCCAGTCCATCATGTGCTTTGACCTGCCCACCATCAAAAGTATTTACAGGTTTAGCTCAAAAGGAAGAAGAGGGGAAATGAGCAACGTAAATAACATTATGAGGGATATAGTTCGGATAAGCTCCCCACCTCTATCTCAGTCTCTTTTATCCCCACTTCCCTCTCCTCCCCCCCCCCCCCCCCACCTCACCCTCTCTCTGCCCCCCTTATATTGCCAGAATATTTAAGAAGACGAGTCCTGTTTTTCAAATAATTTCTTACCCAGACCCATATCCTTCCTGTGAATTCCTGTGGTTTTTCAATATAATTCACGTGGGAATGTTTCAAAGCAGCCTCCAATGTATCTGGAGTTCAGCTGTCTACCTATTGAAAAATGTCCCCTAAGGTTTCGGGGGCAAAACTTTCCCCTATTAAGTTCACCTCGATTGTTTCTTATTAAATTACGGCAACACAGGTAATTCTCTAGCTTGGGAAACTATTATTTTATCCTCCATTGATGCTTGGCCAGTGTGCCTGGGTCAGATTTACAGACCTTAATTGCTAAATTATGGATGGTTTAATAATGGGAGAAATTGTATCCACCGCTGTACCAATGCATTATAATGAGAGAATAAAGATTATGGTTAATAATTGGCAAAAGGACCAGGGTGGAGGGGTTATGAGGGGGTCCGGTGGGCCGGGGGGGGGGGGGGGGGTGTTTGGGGGGAGGGGGTGAGGGGGGTAGGGATGGGATTCTTTTCTGGAGAAAACCATAATGGTCAGGAATAAAGGTACAGTGGTAGCATATTCACCAACTCTAAGAGCAAAAGGGTGACAGAGTTGCTGCTTTAGTGCCGGAGAACCAGGTGCGATCCTGACTAAGGGTGCTCATCTGTACGGAGTTTGTCCGTTCTCCCCGTGACCTGCGTGGGTTTTCTCCAGGATCTCCGGTTTCCTCCCACACTCCAAAGACGTACAGGTTTGTAGGTTAATTGGATTGGTATAATTGTAAATTGTCCCCAATGCGTGTAGGATCGTGTAAGTGTGCGGGGATCGCTGGTCGGCGCGGGCTTGGTGGGCTGAAGGGACGGTTTCCGCACTCTGTCTCTAAACTCAACTATAACTAAACTAAAAAAATTGGATATAAATGTAGAAAGAAAAACTGGTCAGGCGTTGGAAAGAAAAAGACAAGTAGAAATAATCAGACAGCTCTTTCAAGGAAGCAGAATCAGCATTACAGTCTGGCTCTAAGGCAGCCGTGTATAGATATCCAACAAATATCTATTAAAGGTACACAAAAATGCTGGAGAAACTCAGCGGGTGCAGCAGCATCTATGGAGCGAAGGAAATAGGTGACGTTTCGGGCCGAAACCCTTCTTCAGACTGATATCTATTAAATTAATCTATTAAATTCTATGTTATATTATGCTCCTTATTATTCTATAAGGAGCATAATATTTCTTTTCCAGTATTTAATGTTCAATGTCACTTTATTGTCACATGTACAGAGATACAGCAGAATTCATATTTGTACACATTTCAGTACAGGTATCACTGTACTTAGATAGTACAGACACTGTACTTAGATAGTACAAGGCACTTAGATACCTTAGATAAGCATCTCAGATTCAGCACATGTCTAGCAGTAGTACACTGAGACAGTGTACAGGCGTAAATTTCAAGTCCCAGTGCCGCCAGGGTTGGCGGTGGAGGCAGATACGATAGGGGTGTTTACAGAGGCTTTTAAATAGGTACATGGCTATGCAGTGAATGGAAGGATATGGATTAGGTACAGGCAGATAAGAGTTGGTCTTGGCATCATGTGCAGTGCAGGCACTGTGGGCTGAAGGGCTGCTACAATCGATGTAATTGAATGTATAAATGAAAAAATGTTACCCACTTTAGCAATAAAGATCAATCGCTTCCCCACCCTGTTCCCCCCCCAAAGGTCTGACTACAGATCAGAACAAATCCACTCAACCAAAGGTGTCCCAAACTCCAAAGTAACAAAATATATTTCTCATCTCTGCTGTTCCTGCAACATGCACGCATATATTAACTCTGAGAAATCCCTTGAGGCGTGGGCCTTGTCTGTAGTTGCTGCATTGGATATTGCTGTCTTGGATATTGATCAGGAGAGAGGTCAAAGATTGTCCATGGGAGCTGGTGCCATGGCTCAGATTTGATGGAGGACCTTAAGAAGACTCCTGATCCAAAATGTCACCCATCCATTCCCTCCACAGATGCTGCACCACTCCAGTGTTTGTGTTTTGCTCAACAGTCCAGTGAATGCAGTGCCTTGTGTCTCCTCTCTTAAACTAGTCCCAACGATGGGATTGGTTCATCAGGTGTGGCTAGTGGGCATTGGTTAGACCAAACGATGCTCACTGCTCACTGATTGGGCCACACGGGGCTGGAAGCTTATTGATTGGGTCAGACAGGCTGAAGGTTGATTGGGTGGGTCAGGTGAGGGTCCATGATTGGATCAGCTGGTCTGGAGTTCATTGATTGGACAATTAGGGGGATTAGCTGGTTGAATAGAACAACTGAAAATGGCATCTCTATATTTATACAACACTGCTCATTACTTCTGCAAGCACGACAGATTGAGTCAAGTAGACTCGGCACCAGAGATCCGGGTTCAATCCCAACTACGGGTGCAATCTCTACGAGTCTCGACATTCTCCCTGTGACTGTGTGGGTTTCCTCTGGGTGCTCAGGTTTCCTCCCACACTCCAAAGACGTACAGGTTTGTAGGTTAATTGGTTTGGTATCATTGTAAATTGTCCCTAGTGTGTGTAAAATAGAGCTGGTGTACGGGGTGATTGCTGGTCGGCGTGGACTCGGTGGCTGAAAGGACCTGTTTCCACGCCATATCTCTAAAGTAAAGTGGATGGAAGTGGGTTTGATAAAGCAGGACTCATTGATGGGAAGATAGAAGGGGCTACCGATCCTGAGGATGGTAGGTTGGGAGATCCAAATAAGAAGTGATTTAACGAAGTCTCCAAAATGTCTGAACAAACAAGAAGACTTGGATCTGGACGGGTCGGTAACCAGATAATGGATTTTTAAAAAATGGTTGAACTAAGAAACTATGATGGCGCAACATATTATTGTGGCCTTAAACGCACTGGCAGGAAAGAAGGGCGGGAGGGAATCAGAGGTGAAAATGGATAAACGCATGGAGGCAACAAATTCTGGCTGTGGAGAAATATCAGGAGATTGAGAATCGTTGACTAATCGAGGGGATGTGACAGGCTATTAGAACATGGAATATGAAACTGAACATAAAACAGTACAGCACAAGCACAGCCTCTTCAGCCCACAATGTCTGTGCTGAAAATGTGCCAAGTTAAGCTAATCTCCTCTGCCTGCACGTGATCCGTATCCCTCCATTCCCTGCACATCCACGTGCCTATCTAAAACTCCCTTAAATCCCCCCTATTGTGTCTGCACCCACCACCGTATGTTCCAGGCACTCACCACCCTCTGTATAAAAAAAAACATGCGCTGCTCATCATTAAATTTTGCCCCTGTCGTCTTAAAGTTATGACCAGCAGTCTGTGACTTTTCTACCCTGGGGAAATGGTACTGACTGTCTACCCTATCGAACCCTCCCATAATTTTATACATTTTCATCAGGTCTCTCCTCAATCTTTGACATTCCATTCAAAACAATCCAAGCTTGTCCAACCTCTTCCTGTGGCTAATGCCCTCAAATCCGGGCAGCATTCTGGTAAACCCCTTTTGGCACGCTATCCAAAGCTTCCCTATCTCTCCTGTAATGGGGCGAGCAGAACTACACGTAATGCTCCTCGTGTAGGAAATTATTATTTTTTTCCCCCAAGTATTGAAATCTGTCAACTTTCTGCTCTTTCAGAGAGCAACAATGACCTAATTTCTAATTTGTAATGCAGTATCCCCCCCCCCCCCCCCCCCCCCCATCAGTCCAGTCGATCAGTCCGATCCCCCTGACAAAGTGTTGAAGTTTGACTTGATCCTGGGAAACAGTGAGACAACTGTTGGGTTTGTTATTGCATCTGGATAGCTTTCACAATGAAAACAGTCCTGTTTCAATCCCCCTGCAAATGCCAGTGATTTTCTGTGAATAGCCAGTCTCAGCACAATTGAGATCAGTTGGGCTGAGGCTGTACATTTGAACTTTTAATTTCTCCACATTTTGCTTCCATCTAAGAAACTAATCCAGGGGAGGGTTTGTTTGCAGAAGCAGGTTAACATATGATATGCATTTGACGGTACTGAGGAGAATGAAATGTATAGAATGGTGAAAGGCTTGTGTGTGGATGTGGAGGATGTTTCCACTGGGTGGGAGAGTCTAGGACTAGAGGTCATAGCCTCTGAATTAAAGGATGTTCTTTGAGGAAGGAGATGAGGAGAACATTTCTTTAGTCAGAGGGTGGTGAATCTGTGGAATCATTTGCCACCAATGACTGTGGAGGCAAAATCAGTGGATATATTTAAGGCAGAGATAGATAGATTCTTGATTAGTACGGGTGTCAGAGGTTATGGGGAGAAGGCAGTCAAATGGGGTTTGGAGGGAGAGATAGATCGGCCATGAGTGAATGGCGCAGTAGACTTGATGGGCCGAATGGCCGAATTCTACTCCTATCACATGATCTTATGATCTAATATGGGAATACAGGTTAGGAACAAAGAACTGCAGATGCTGGTTTAGACCAAAGATAGACACAAAGTACTGGAGTAATTCAGCGGGTCAGGCAGCATCTCGGGAGAAAAAGGAATAGGTGACATTTCGGGTCGGGACCCTTCTGAGACCAAAACTCAATTACAATTATGATTTTTAAAGACCTTTGGACAAATACATGGATAGGAAAGCTTTAGAGGGATATGGGACTAGCTAAAATGGGACAGCTTGGCCGGCATGGATGAGTTGGGCTGAAGGGCCTGTTTCTATGTTACGGCTCTAAGACACTATGACCCAGAGGATAAGTATTGCAGTGATTTTTGATTAGAAAGGGAATCCTCACAGTCCAATTCTAGCCCCACGTAACAGCTAGGCTACAATCTGATTCAACTCTACTGCATAATCCAGGATACTGTCTGATTCACCTGTACCTCATTGTGGACATTGGACTTTGTGTCTCGAACTGATCCTCTACAATGCTAAGAATTATATCTGCACTATGAATCTTCCCCTTTGTTCTACCTATTGTACCTGAGTTTGACTTGATTGTATTTATGTATAGTATTATCTAATCTGTTTGGATGGCATTCAATACAAACCTTTTCACTGTACTCTTAGAAGATGGTGCTCCACAGTGTTTATCCCAAGCAAAAAATAACTGGTTAGGTCACTCCAACTTCCTGTCTTTTGCCTTGTTGGATATGATTGTTTACTTTAAGGTAGACACAAAATGCTGGAGTAACTCAGCGGGACAGGCAGCTTCTCTGGAGAGAAGGAATGGGTGACGTTTTGGGTCGAGACCCTTCTTCAGACTTAGTTTAGTTTAGTGTGCAGAAACAGGGCCTTCGGCCCACAGAGCCCACGCCGACCAGCGATCCCTGTACATTAGCATTATCTTACACTCTAGGGACAATTTTACGGCCTTTACCAAAGCCAATTAATCTATAAACCTGTACGTCTTTGGAGTGTGGGAGGAAGCAGGAGCACCCGGGTAAGCCCCACAGGGTCACGGGGAGAACGTACAAATTCCGTCCAGACAGCATCCGTAGTCAGGATCAAGCCCGGGTCTCTGGCGCTGTAAGGCAGCAACTCTACCACTGTGCCGCCCTGTTCAAAAGCTCATACATTTCAACATTGCGAGTCACTAGGTAGCTACTTGGGGCTGGAATGTGAGCTAATGTTTTTTCTTGCCTAAAGGTGCTAAGGCCAGTTGTAACAGGGCTGATTGAAATGGGCTAACTCAGCTAGAAATATGGGCTGAAGTGCTACACTTCCTGGTATGCATGACTCAGTCGCAGTAGAACTTGAATTCACAATGAGCTTCTATTGGACCCTCGTATTAGTTATTTATGTTGAGTCCCAGGGTCTCTGATCTGCAATTAGCAGCTGAATTCGCACACCAGATTGTGATTCTCAACTAGGTATTCCTACAGCAATACTTCTGCGCATACCTTCAGCCATTGTACAGGCACAAATCAAATAGTCAGTCTGCTCATTCCCGTAGGGCTATTTAATGTATTTAACAAGTGAGTTATTGAATTCGTTGGCTTGATGGTGAATTGTACAAAATGGATTGATGCTCAGTCGTCAAATCTTCCCGGTGTGTGACACCCTCCCACACTCTGCCCCTCTCCCCTCTTCCCTCCAACCCCCTCCCCACACTACCCCCCTCCCCTTCCCCCTCCTCTCCTCCCCCCTCCCCTTCTCCCCTCCTCTCTTCCCCCCTCCCCTTCCCCCTCCTCTCCTCTCCCCTCCCCTTCCGACCTCCTCTCTTCCCCCCTCCCCTTCCCCCTCCTCTCCTCTCCCCTCCCCTTCCGACCTCCTTTCTTCCCCCCCTCCCCTCCTCTCCCCCTCCCCTCCTCTCCCCCCCCCCGAGAAAAAAGTGCCCAATTCGTTTCAAGATGTGGACTTTGACAAACTGGTCAGTGACCTCCCAGGTCTTTGCCAAGTGCAACCATGAAAGACTCAGACGCTGACTAGCTCCAGAAGGTCTCACCTCCCCACCTAGGAACAAGGTGAGGCAAGGGATGGAGGGATATGGATTATGTGCAGGCAGATGAGAGTTGATCTTGGCATCATGTTCGGCACAGACATTGTGGGAAAAGCGGCCTGGTCCTGTGCTGTACTCTTCTGTCTTCTATATTCTTTTTGTTATTTATTCATGGATTTCTGACATTATTGCCCAACGTTGAGGGCCATTGGCTGTGATTTACCTCCTCAGACTGCTGAAACCTTGTGCTGAGATATGCCACTCCGTAAGTATTTTGCAAGCATGGAGGAACAGAGATATATTTTCAGGGCTGGATGGCGTGCGTTTCGGAGAGGTGTTCCCTTTTGATCCTGGACACGTCTTCCTCGGCAGAAGTAACAGGACACAATGTGCTGGAGTAACTCAGCGGGTCAGGCTGCGTGTCTGGAAAACAGGCGTAAGGTGACGTTTTAGCCCACGGCTTTTCTTCAGATTGTTTGGGACACTGGGAGAGAGGAGGGGCAGGTGAATACAGGTGGGGGGACAGGTGAATACAGGTGGGGGGACAGGTGAATACAGGTGGGGGGACAGGTGAATACAGGTGGGGGACAGGTGAATACAGGTGGGGGACAGGTGAATACAGGTGAGGGGACAGGTGAATACAGGTGAGGGGAGTTTCATTGACAAGTCATTAGCCAAAGACCAGAGAAGAAAAGGCAAAAGGTGTGTGAGATGGATAGCAGTGGTGCAAATTGTGAAAGCGGAGGAAGGAATGTAGGTGGAAGGGAAGGGGGAGAGGAAGGGGGGAAATGCGTAAAGGTTCGGGTGGACAAAAGTGCTGGAGAAACTCAGCGGGTGAGGCAGCATCTATGGAGCGAAGGAAATAGGCGACGTTTCGGGCCGAAACCCTTCTTCAGACTGTGTTCCGGTCAGTTCCTTGGCAGATATAGCAGAGGATGGAACACGATCTTGAGCACCCAATAAATCGCTTCAGTGCACCTGGTGGACAGCGTACATTGCAGCCACCATGCGCGGATGGTGGAGGCAGGAGTGAATGTTTGCAGTCTTGCTGCAACTATTGCAGATGCGCACTGGCGTACCGACATCCCACTGAAAGCCAGCATGAAGCGATGCAGCAGCTCCATCTTCATTTCAGCCATGGGCTGAATTTTACAGATATTAAAAATCAATTTAATCCAACAACTCTTTTTGCCCTGCAACTTAAAGTTCTGTGCTGTATATTTAACCAAAAAAATTGAATTATTCTGTTTCGAAATGATTAGCCACACTCACTGGCAAGTGAGTGTAGAGTCATTTCTGATGTGTGGCATTACAGGTCTTTAACAGGATGAGGCATTTTTTATCGATGATGACTTTTATTTAACTCAGTAACCAGAACCGTTAGACCAAAGAGTGTGTCATCTAATCAGTTGGCTCTGGATTAATTGTGTCAAACTGGAACATGCGAATTAGCTAACTATCTTGTCCACTAAATAAAAACATAATATGGCTTGTGTCAAGTTATGGGTGCACCTCCAGCAAAGGAAAAAGCAAAAGCTTTGAAAGATTTAAGGAAATGAAAGGAGTTATGCCCCTGTCCCACTTAGGAAACCTGAACGGAAACCTCTGGAGACTTTGCGCCACACGCAAGGTTTCCGTGTGGTTCCCGGAGGTTCCCGGAGGTTTTTGTCAGTCTCCCTACCTGCTTCCACTACCTGCAACCTCCGGCAACCACATGCAACCTCCAGGAACCACACGGAAACCTTGGGTGTGGCGCAAAGTCTCCAGAGGGTTTCCGTTCAGGTTTCCTAAGTGGGACAGGGGCATTACTAAATCAGCTACTAAATTACTTATGTTATTTACTAAATGTTGTCTCCTTTATCCTATGTATACACTGTGGATGGCTTGATTGTAATCATGTACAGTCTTTTCATTGAATGGATAGCACACAACAAACAACTTTTCACTGTATCCCGGTACATGTGACACTAATAAACTAAACGAGATAAACTAGGAGGTCCTAGTTCCAATCCCAGCCGATCTCCAATCTCCAGACGTTCTTCCCACTGGCACCGTGAGCCTACATGCTCCTGCTAAAATCAGATGGTGGCACTGGGTTGGTTAGGCATCAGCCATAACTGTTATTGGCACAGTGTCCTTGTTTGACAGTCAAGGCATTGAAGTCCCGCTCATCTGCAATGAGAACTTTGTATCATCTGTAACTTCCTGCTTCACCACACCTGGAGCCAGGAGATCAATTCCTGCACATCTTTCTTGATTGACCATCTATATCTAGTCCTTTGTTTAAGGACTTGGTCGAGACCCAGGGTAACAAAGTAAAGCAAACCAGAAGCACCACACTCATCGGTCACTGATCAGTCTGGGCTTGAACTCCACAACCTTATCGATGTCTTGTGCACTATATCTGTAACAAGACATCCCAGTCCTTGTACCCTATACCCTGACCAATGAATGGGTGCATATTGCGTTGAGACCCTTCTTCAGACCTCAGTCTGAGGAAGGGTCTCAACCTGAAACGTCACCCATTTCTTCTCTCCAGAGATGCTGCCTGTCCCGCTGAGACACTCCAGCATTTTGTGTCTATCTTCAGTGTAAAACAGCATCTGCAGTTCCTTCCTACACACCCTGATCAATGTAGGCCCTTCGGCCCACTGAGTCCACGGCGACGAGCGATCCCCACATATTAACACTATCCTACACACACTAGGGACAATTTTTACATTTACCAAGCCAATTTTCCTATATACCTGTATGTCTTTGGAGGGTGGGAGGAAACCGAAGATCTCGGAGAAAACCCAAGTGATCACAGTAAGAACGTGCAAACTCCGTACAGACAGCGCCCGTAGTCGGGATCAAACTCGGGTCTCAGTAGCTGTAAGGCAGCAACCCTACCGCTGCTTCACCGTGCTGTCCTTTTGTGTCTATCTTCAGTGTTCTACAACATTCCCCAGGGCCCTACATTTCACTGTGTAAGGCCTGCTCTGGTTAGACCTACTAAAATGCAGCGCTTCACATGTACCTGAATTAATCTCCATCTGCCATTCCTTAGCCCATTGGCCCACTTAATCAAGATCCTGTTGTGATCTTGCATAGTATTCTCCACGGTCCATTATACACGGATTTTAGTGTTACCTGCAAATTGACTAACCGTGCCACATTTCAGGCACCACTATGCAGTAGTGCCTGAAATGGGTAAACAAGCTGCTGAAATAGTACATATCCACACAGTAAGCAGATCAGCGGACATTCACTGTTTACACAAAAGGTGGAAAAATAGTGTCTTTGACCTGATATTTTCAGCCAGTTTCTGTTTCCATAGAAGCTGCTTGACCCTCGGGGAATTTGGTTTTCTTCTATTTTTTTTATTTTTTATTTATTTATTTATTTATTTTTAAAAATTATTTTTATTAGAAGTACGGTAAATTACAATAATACACAACACATATATCTTAATACATTTTTTGTACCGCTTCATTTTTTTTGAGCTTTAAGAAAAAGATAGAAGTAAGGAAAGTAAAGAAAGTGCGCAAGAGTCGTGAAGTGCAAGAGAGTGTTGGGAAAAGAAAGCCCCTTAGAAAAGAAGTTAGAGAAGGAAGTGAAGTAAGAAAGTAGACCCTAGAAAAGAAAGAAAAAGAAAGTAAGGACAATCGCTCTATTATAACATTGAACCCCACAGAAAGACTATTCTATTTTCTATTTTTCTCTCCTGCGAGGAAAAAAATTGATATTTTCTTTACTTCTGCCTGATCACCGGGTAATTTGTAACACCATGGTAAGACACAAAATGCTGGAGTGACTCAGTGGGACAGGCAGCAAGGACTAGCAGGTCGAGACCCTTCCTGAAACGTCACCCATTCCTTCTATCCAGAGATGTTGCCTGTCCCGATGAGTTACTCCAGCATTTTGTGTCCATCTTCGGTGTGAGCCGGCATCTGCAGTTCCTTCCTACACGCCACGGTAAGAACGTCAATGATTAATGATGAAATAATTTTTCTGCTTATAGATTTAGAGACTGGAGCAAAGTTGAAATATTATGAATGTAAGACAGATTGACACATGAATGATATTAATGGTCTTGGGCACAGTCAGTGTTATCTCTGGCCCCATAGCAGAAGCGACCACGTCGCAGGGCTGGAAACTGGAAGTATCCCGAGCTAATTCTGCTACCACCATCATCCATGCGACAAGTGATGACTTCCACTGATTGTCGCACTGAAGCTTGCGTCCTTTTCAGGATGGACGATGACAACGAGGCCAACATTTGTAACAAGATGGACACGGAGAGACGAAGAAGAAGTGTTATCTCTGGATCCACAATGGAAAACAACTTTATTTTTAATGGTTGGGGCCCGGGTGAGTTACAAGCCTTCTGACGTTCCACCTGGTGGCTGCCTACATCTTTAATCTCCAGCATGCCTCAGGAGGGATGAGCATCTTCCGGCTTCCACAGGAAGGTATTAACGCAAGCCAGGTATCAAGTTACTGCGGCAGAAGCATGGCATCGCACTGCTCCTGATCTGTAGCACCCACGGCCAGGATGAAGGACCGGCGGTCAACTCGCGACCCAACAACATACCCCGCGAGATCTCCGGCTTGGCGGAGTCGGCACTCCTGAGTAAATTAGCACCAATTTCCAGCTAGATGATAATCAAAGCATGAATGAGTTTTGCACTGTAGTTAAACAATTACCGTGGCGTCAAACATGGAATCGAGACATCCTTATAATTACGACTGCAGAATTTCCCGTTGGTGCCTTATCTTCCCTTCCAGCCGCATCAGTACATTCCTAGCCTTGGAGATTGATTGTGTTGGAAGGAACTGCAGATGCAGGTTTAAACCGAAAATAGACACAAAAAGTTTGAGTGCAGGCAGCATCTCTGGAGAGAAGGAATGGGTGACGTTTTGGTTCAACCTGAAACGTTACCCATCCCTTCTTAGAAGGGTCTCGACCCGAAACGTCACCCATTCCTTCTCTCCAGAGATGCTGCCTGTCCCGCTAAGTTACCCCAGCTTTTTGTGTCTATATTTGAAGATTGATTGATGCCTATTGAAGCCAGTAAGCCCAACGCCAAACTCGGAGCAGATCGGTGATGCACTATGAAAGCCTCTTCTCTCAGATGCCTGCCACAGCAGAAAGGTTGGTACAGAAAGGGATGTTCGCAGCTGAGAGTTATGATCTGAAACCTGCCTACAAACAACCTGGCTTAGATCCCCTTCAGTACAGTGGACTGGAAGATGATCAGACTGAAAAGCTCGAAGCAATTGTAATGACATCTTTAGGCATGAAATATCATGTTCTATCTACATCCATAACAGCGTTCATATTGTGATAGCCGAGGACAGAAATTGTGCGGTTTAGGTTTATTTTTGCGGCATGTATCAGGGTACAGTGAAAAGCTTTATTTTTCCTGCTATCCAATCAAGTCACTTTTTTTAGTTGAGTTTAGTTTAGTTTAGGGATACAGCACAGAAACCGGCCCTTCGACCCACCGAGTCCGCACCGACCAGTGATCCCCGCACATTAACATTACCCCACACACTGACCGGGGACAATTTTACATTTATGCCAAGTCAATTAACCTACGAACGAATCTGTACGCCTTAGGAGTGTGGGCAGAAACAGAAGATCTCGGAGAAAACCCATGCTGGTCACGGGGAGAACGAACAAGCTCCGTGCAGACAGCATCTGTAGTCGGGATCGAACCCGGGTCTCTGGCGCTGTAAGGCAGTAGCTCTACTGCTGCGCCACTGTGCCATCCAATTGGGGCGGTTAATGTTGGCAACAACACCCTGCTTGTACCGATGTACTCGCTAGAATTTAGAAGATTGAGGGGGGATCTTATAGAAACTTACAAAATTCTTAAGGGGTTGGACAGGCTAGATGCAGGATGATTGTTCCCGATGTTGGGGAAGTCCAGAACAAGGGGTCACAGTTTAAGGATAAGGGGGAAATCTTTTAGGACTGAGATGAGAAAAACATTTTTCACACAGAGAGTGGTGAATCTCTGGAATTCTCTGCCACAGAAGGTAGTTAAGGCCAGTTCATTGGCTATATTTAAGAGTGAGTTATTATTAAAGCTTTATTTCAGACACAGGTCCATATAACACATCAAACAGTACAAAGAATTACAAAGATACATTAAAAAATTGCATATTAGCCTAAAATATATATAAGCTATTGCACCAATGCCGTCTTAGCCTAGAAGTTAGATGTGGCCCTTGTGGCTAAAGGGATCAGGGAGCATGTAGAGAAGGCAGGTACAGGATACTGAGTTGGATGATCAGCCATGATCATATTGAATGGCGGTGCAGGCTCGAAGGGCCGAATGGCCTACTCCTGCACCTATTTTCTATGTTTCTATGATGGGTGATAGGTGCAGCCAGCAGAACTGAGCCGATTGGGTAGTCCATCCGGTCTGAAGGTGACGTTAGCTGTGAGTTGCTGATCACTTGCACCGTGAAGGAATACCAGTCTAGACACTTGGCCATCACAGCCAGCTGCCTGTCTGAGCCAACACCACTTCAATTATTCAAAAGGAATTAAAACCCAGATTTGATCGCTCATTGGAACTCCAAGTAAATGACTAATAAAAGGAATGTGAAGGCACTAAATCATTGGCTGGCCTGAGATGCAATCTCCACATCGGCAAGCCCAGTGTCACTGTAGCTCCCAGTGGGAAACACTCAATTGACTTTGCCACACACTCTCGGTTTCATCTCTTTATTATTTCATAATGACGGCCGAGCTCATGTATAAAAACCAAAGCCATAAATTTGGAGCGCCTTCATGTTTTTAACTACCGCTCCATTGAACCCGACCGTAGTTTTGCTTGAAAGGGCTCATGTGTATAAGGTGCCTGTGTGGAAGCTGGGCATTTTTCTGCATGTTCTGTTTGCTTTGTCTCTACCTTCTCCCAGCTAACAATGATCTTTTCTACCATTTCCTTGATCTCCATCCACTTTGTCATGTTTTCACACCTTATAATTCCTTATCCATGTATCTCCCTCTCCCCTGACATCAGTCTTGACCCGAAACATCACCCATTCCTTCTTTCCTGCCTGTCCAGTTACTCCAGTATTTTGTGTCTATCTTTGGTTCAAACCAGCATCTGCAGTTCCTTCCTACACATTTCTCTTTGTGTCGTTTGGTATTCTGTGGGCGGTCGGCCCTGTGCAGTGTGCATGCTCCAGTTTGCTGAGGGCTAAGGATAAATTAGGCTCATATACGGGCCTTACTCTTTGTAACAATGACAGGACTTCTGCCCAGCCTTTGCCACCTTCTTCACCCTGGCTGGTCACTTCAAATCGGGCTCCCTGGACGAGTGGATGTAGAAAGGATGTTTCCACTAGTGGGAGAGTCTACGACCAGAGGCCACAGCCTCAGAATAAAAGGGCGTACCTGTAGAAAGGAGATGAGAAGTAAATTATTTAGTCAGAGGGTGGTGAATCTGTGGAATTTGTTGGCCCAGCTGTGGAGGCCAAGTCAATGGATTTTCTTAAGGTGGAGATGAACTAGTAAGGGTTTCAGGGATTCTGGGGAGAAGGCAGAAGAATGGGGTTGAGAGGGAAAGATAGATCTTAAGATGAGAGTGGGAACATTTAAAGATGATGTATGGGGCAAGTTTCATCCACTCCCTCCACACTAGGGACTATTTACAGAGGGCCGATTGACCTACAAACCCGCATGTCTTTGGCATGTGGAGGAAACCGGAGCACCCGGAGGAAACCCACGCGGTCACAGAGAGAACATGCAAACTCCACACACGCAGACTGCACCAGAGGTCAGGATTTAACCCAGGGATCAGGCAGCAGCTCACCCAGCTGTGCCACTGTGCTGCCCTACACTGGACAAGGAAATCTTCCCTCCCCCCCTCTGAGAGACCACGACCTGCAGCTTCAGCCTCTGGCCTTTGCTGGCCCACTGAAGGACCAGGCCACAGCAGATACAGAAGTCGGTCGCAGCCAGTACCGTAGGTTTCAGCAGAGTTGGAAAACAGCCAGAGAACGTGCTCCCAATTGGAATCCAGGCAGGCTGCCACCTAGTAATGAGGCACATATGTGGACTTACAGCGAGATCTGCCTCCCACCTGTGAGTTGCTGTCAAATACCTTCCTCTCTGCCTGAGTCTGGCTCCAGAGGTGACATGGAAGGGGCCGAGCTCCCAGGGAAAGTATCAGAGGGGAAACACGTTAACGAACACCATTGGGACGTTCAGATCAGCGATGCAGAGCTGGACAGAAATGGTTTCAGTGTGAGACGAGATCGTGCGGGTCTGAGGCTGAAAATCAGAGCCAGCATTATTTCTAAATGGAATGAAGGTGATGTAATAGATAGCTCTGGTTCTAGAATGTTCCATCAAAGGGCTGCTGATTGGCTGCCATAATGTTTTCATCTGGTGTTTTGAGACACGTTTCTTTGGTTGTCTTGTCAATGAACGCGTTGTTGTTCAAATTAACCCTCAAAGCAAACTCGCAGCAAATGGAGCAGATTTTTCCACCCATTTCCCCGCTGCCGGTTATTTCTTCTTAATACCGAGCGATTCAAAGCTGTAGATGTCGGTGCCGGCTTCAGGATGGATGGGGAGAGGGGCGGGACCGATCGGGGCTTTTGAGGAGAAGCCAAAGCGGCAGAAAGTGGCGGGGGGGGAGAAGGAGAGTGGGCCCCTTTGCGAACTGAGGAACAGGCGAGGCGGGCATTCCTGGATCACAGGTTGCACCTGGAAATGATTGAGTTCCCGCGCTGGGAAAGGAGAATTGAAAAGTGCCGGGGAGATCACCGCAAGAAGGAAATTCTGTTGATAGACAAAAATCAAAGAGAGCAATTTGGAGCCGAGCAAACGTTTTTCCTCGGTTTTGTTAAGCAAACATTTGGGACAATAGCTGGTGGGCCTTTCAAAGATCTTTCACTGCTCTACTTCGGATTACTGTTCCAAGGGCAGCTCAGCTCCTAACAACATGAAGCTTTTTAAAGAATTCAAGTAGGAACTGCAGATGCTGGAAAATCGAAGGTAGACAAAAATGCTGGAGAAACTCAGCGGGTGCAGCAGCATCTATGGAGCGATGGAAATAGGCAACGTTTCGGGCCGAAACCCTTCAAGGGTTTCGGCCCGAAACGTTGCCTATTTCCTTCGCTCCATAGATGCTGCTGCACCCGCTGAGTTTCTCCAGCTTTTTTGTGAAGCTTGTTAATACTGAACTGACTGTATCCACACTAGTGTGGACATGTGGGCCGATCTCGGTCTGGATCTTTTTGTTGGAATGCAGTAGCCTTTCATGGTCATTGGCGATCCAATTTTCCCGTGGCAAGGCCGGAACTCTCAACACGCAACCTCTCTTCTGGTAACCATGGTTACAATGGCTCCACAAAGATTTACTTCCACCTTTAAAGAGCCGCACTTTGGTCGTCCGGTTTTTCATGACCAAACCAATCAGCAAAACGAAGGATCAGTGAGTGAACGCATCAAGAACAATATCATCAATATAGTTGCTCCCACCTCTTTTCCAGCTTCTCCCCTCGCCCCACCCCACTAAAGAGTAGAGAGATTTCTTCTCTCTCTCCCCCCTCCCCCCGCCACACCGGCACAATCAGTATGAGGATGGGTCACGACCCAAAACATCGCCTGTCCGTGCCCTCCTCAGATATTGCCTGACCCACTGAGTTCCTCCAGCACTTTGTGCTTTTTCTGTAAACCAGCAGCTGCAATTCCTTGTATCTTCATCAATACGTTTGCCTTGCAACAGAGATGGAAGGCAAACAATGAGCTGGAAACGTATGAGTTTGCAAGCTGTGTACTCAGCTCGCTTCGGACATGGCCGTTTCCCTGAGGGCTCCACTGACCTCCTGATGTAACTCCAGTGATGCCACCCCAGAAACTGTCTTATTCCATATACCCAACACCCTCTGTGTGAAACAGTTGCCTCTCAGGTTCCTATTAAATCTGTCCCCTCAACTTCTTGATTCCTCTACGCTGGGTAAAAGACCGTGTGCATTCACCCTGTCTATTCCCCTCATGATTTTGTACACCTCCATAACATGATCCCCACATCCTCCTGCTCTCCAAGGAATAAAGTCCTAGCCTGGTCAACCTCTCCCTGTGACTCACGGCCTCAAGTGCTAGCAACATCCTTGTAAATCTTCTCTGCACTTGCTTCTCAGCCTTCTAATCTCTGGGTGCTGTTGAGATTTAGAGGTTTTGTTTTCCTTCCTAATATTCCCTGGTTGTTTCCCACTGACTCTAGTTTTCTTTCACATCCCAGAGATCGTCTTGTCAGGAAATTAATTGCGAATTGCCCCTGGTTGTAGATAGGTTGTAGCTAAATCACAGAAAAAACAGTGACAGGGAAATAAAAGGGAGAACGGGATAGTTGGGATTGTTCTGATAACCAGGATGGGCCAAATGGCCTCCCTTTATGTCATAAGGAAATATGATAAACATGAAGATAGACGCTAAAGGGATCAGGGGGTATGGAGAGAAGGCAGGTACAGGATACTGAGTTGGATGATCAGCCATGATCATATTGAATGGCGGTGCAGGCTCGAAGGGCCGAATGGCCTACTCCTGCACCTATTTTCTATGTTTCTAAAATGCCGGAGCATGGCATCTTAAGAAGGGTCTCGACCAGAAACGTCACCAATCCCTTCTCTCCAGAAATGCTGCCCGTCCTGCTGTGTTACTCCAGCATTTTGTGTCTATCTTCGGTTTAAACCAGCATCTGCAGTTCCTTCCTACACATTTGAGAAACATGAGTTAAACTCGGGAGCATTGCTGATTTCCTTGCCATTTGATTCTCAACAGCCTTTAATCAAGATATGAAAGTTTTCTGGCAAAGTTGGGATGATAGGACTTGGAACTTGAAGCAAATTAATTTGGTCACTGCCTCATTTATCATAGCGTTCTTCTGCATTTAATCAAATAGGAAAATAATGCAGAGGGAACTGTAATTTTTCTCCAAAATATTTCTGGCCGGCAGACCTAATAGAGAGAATATTTGGCTTGAGTGGGGTTTGTTTGCCCCAATCAGAGTCTGCAAACAAGGGCCTTTGACTGTCTCTTGCCAGCAATCTGCAGTTTGTGTGGTGTGACAAGCAAAACAAAACAAAGCAAAAAATAAAAATTGAATAACAGCCCCCTGAGAGTCCAAGCTTTGAATCTTTTACTGGAAAATATGAGTGGGAGCAATTTTCCTTCCAACCCAGGTAACAGTGGCCGGCTTAGAAATGTACTGGTGAGGAACAGATTCGACAAATTGGCACAGACTCATGCATGGACTCACACACACACAAATACATGTGCACACACATGGCCGCAGGTGGAAGCACACACTTCGGAAGGTACACACAAAAAACACGCACATGCACGTCTTGAACAGCGCACACCCTCACACTGAAGCAGTTCCACCATCAAACAGGCCCTTCGGCCCACAATGTCCGCGCCGAACATGATGCCAAGTTAAACTCATCTCCTCTGCCTTCTGGTATCCTTCTGAAGTTATGAGGCCACAGCCTCAGGATTCATTTAGGAAGGAGATGAGGAGGAATGTCTTTAATCTGTGGAATTCTTTGCCACAGATGGCTGTGGAGGCCACGTCAGTTGATATTTTTAAGCCAGAGATAGATAGATTCTTGATTAGTACGGGTGTCAGGGGTTATGGGGAGAAAGCAGGAAAATGGGGTGAGGAGGGAGAGATAGATCAGCCAAGATTTAATGGCGGGGCAGACTTGATGGGCCAAATGGCCTTATTCTGCTCCTATCACTTAGCACCTTGTGACCCTCTGCCTGACCATTGAGTTCCTCCAGCACTTTGTGTTCTGCTCCAGGAAACGTGTACGATTTGTCATGAGAGTGCAGAAAACTGAAGCGAAGGCCTACTTGTGAATCAGAGACAGAAGCCTGGGTATAGTTTGCTCCCTTATTGCTATTATCTTAAACCCCAGGAAGCATGATGATGTCTCTCCCTATTTAATCTGTATTAACTGATCTTATTTGAAAACCTTTTAAAATCCATAATTATCCCCTCTTGTGGGACCCTTAATCTGCATCAATTATGAATTAAGATGTAATTAGTGTTTGCGTTTTATTTCTCTCTTGCATAAACCATTTACAGCGAGTGTCATTGTACCTGCCTATTATAGGCCATTGTCTTCAATGCCACGTTCCCTCCAGAGATAGAACTAATTGCGTGTAGTGGCTGGAATAAACACCAATATGCTAGCGGTCAGATTGTCCGTCAATGACTTGGATGTGAGGGCATTGGCAGGATAGGCTGAAGACTACTTTCAATATGCCCACAGCCAGCTGGCCTTGAGACCATACGGAGGAGGCTAAATCAGATCCAATCACAAATGGGGGTCACGGTGCCCAATTACTCCACAGCTATTGATGTACTTCCAATGCAGGCAGCACTTTAGCCTCCTCATCTGTGGGGAGCTGGCCTTTGTTTACCGGAGGGAGGGAAGGCAGGGAAACAGGTCTGAGGGAGCAGCGCTGTCCAAGATCTAGGAGAATGGTGGAGCAGACTCAGATATCCTCTCGGTCTACGCCTGCTCATGTTTCTTATCTTATTTTGTTATCATCTCAGGAGAGGACTTCATTTTTTGAGTGAATAGTGCACTTATCTTAAACTCCCTGATGACTCCTTAAACCCCTTGAGATAGAGGTGGAGACATCTCCTGGAACCGCGACAGACCTTCTGGTGAAGGTGCTCCCATAGCACCATTGGGTGGAGAGTTCCTGCATCTAGACCCAGGAGGGCCAGTGATGTATTTCCACATCTGGATGCCGTGCAAGGTGCAGGAGAACCTGCAAGTGTTGGTGTTCCCATTCATCTGCTGCCATTGTCCTTGTTGGAGGACTGTCGGGCCGTGCAGAACAAGGACCATGATGTCCGACAGCAGGTCTGGCTGGCCTGCCGCGGAACCGGGAAACCCGCCCGGAGAGGGAAGCCACCTAGCTCGTCCCCGAGGGCCGGGCAACTGGAGAGAAAGTGTCGGGATTTGGCAGATGCAAGAACAAAGGGCCGGAAAGAGGTTCTACCTTCTCCGCCCTCGTGATCGGCTGTGGGAATCTGAAGGCACGAAAGCTGAAGGTGGCCGGGCGAGGAGAGGGACGACGGTTTATTTCTAGCCACTTTGTACACTATTTACTTAACCTGGGATTGTGCTTATTTACTGAACTAGATGCAAAAAAGCGAATTCCACTGTACCTTGGTAAATATGATAATAACGAACCATTGAGACCATGGTCTGGGAGATGCTACCACCAAGACTTAGTAAGTACCTACAGGGAATTTTGTAGATAAAGAGCACCATGCTGGTAATGGAGGGAATTAATATTGAGGCTGGTTCGTAGGCTAATTCAGAAGATCGCTGAGGATGTTGCCAGGACTTGTGGGCCTGAGTTATGGGGAGAGGTTGGAGCAGGGATGACTTTATTCCTGGGATTACAGTAGTCTGAGGGGTGATCTTTTAGAGGTGTATAATATAATGAGGGGGTTAAATAGAGAAATCTTATGTAAAATGCACAGAGTATTTTACCCAGGGTAGGGAAATCAAGAACTTGAGAGCAGAGGTTTAGATTAAGGGGGAATAGAAACGCGAGGGGCTACTTTTGCACTCAGAGGGTGGTGGATACATGGAACTAGCTGACAGAGGAGGTAGATGAGGCAGATATTATAACAGCATTTAAAATACATTTGGGCAGGTACATGGATAAGAAAAGTTTAGAAGGATATGGACAAAACACAGGCAAATAAGATTAGCTTAGATGGAGCATCTTGGTCGACATGGACAAGTTGGGCTGAAGGGCCTGTTCCAGTGCTGTATGAGTGAGTCTATGACTCTCTAAGCTGCTTTGTCCTAGATGGTGGTTAGGCTTTGTTGGACTTTGCTCATCCATGTAAGTGGGGAGTATCTGCTTTTCCAAATGAGGTTTTACACAATGGCTTAGAATGGAATTATCTGCCCAACACCAAAGTGAAACTGCCAAGACTGTAAATATTTGGTTTATGCTTTCCTCCCTTTCACATACTTTAGTTTAGTTTAGAGATACAGAATGGACACAGGCCCTTCGGCCCACCGAGCCCATTCTGACCATCAATCACCCGTTCGCACTAGTTCCATGTTATCCCACTCTCACATCCACTCCCTACACACGAGGGGCAATTTACAGAGGGCCGATTCACCTCCTAACCTGCATGTCTTTCGGCTGTGGAGGAAACCGGTGCACCTGGAGGAAACTCACCCAGTCACGGGGAGAATGTGCAAACTCCACACACGAAGTCAGGATTGAACCCAAGTCTCTGGTGCTGTGAGGCAGTGGCTCTACCAGCTGTGCCACAGTGCCACCCTTAATGGAACCATGTTAGCAGTCCTTCAATTGTGTGGCATCACTCATTTAGTCAGAGGTATTTGAAAACTGTTGTCAGAGCCTTGTTGTTTATTCCCTTCCTGCTTTCATAACCTGGTATCTACTCTGTCGGGGCTGGTAATTTATCCATTAAAAAAAAATTATAAATGCATTAATATTTAATCATTCTGTAATGTTACTTTATTGTATTGCATTTAATTTTGTGAGGCTTATAATAATAATATACAATATTATTGCTATAGTTACTATTATATGACTACTAATTATTTTACTATTATTATTGTACCTGTATAAGATCTTGGTGAAGACAGACACATAATGCTGGAGTAACTCAGCAGAACAGGCAGCATCTCTGGAGAGAAGGTATGGGTGATGTTTCGGGTTGAGACCCTTCTTCACATGATGAGGATATTTATAGTCAACGCCGTATGATGTATGCCCAAGCAAACATTCTCTCACGCATGTTTAGTGCATGTTCAGATGGAGTGAAGTTGTCTCTGTTCAGAGCATATTGTACACCACCATACTGTAAACCTGTGTTCAAACTACAGAAAATAAAGCTTACAGAGACTTAAAGTAGCTTACAATGATGCCATGAGAATATTACTTAAGAGACCTAGATGGTGTAGTGCAAGCGAAATGTTTGTAGCTGCAGGAATCAATACTTTACAAACTGTCTAAAGAAATCTTATGTAAAAATGTATTTGCCGGATTAATGACTCTGAAAATGAAATCATCTTGGCCTTAGATTTAGCATTACACGCTAACAATCCCAGCTGTGGAGACATTGGTATAGAAGTCTCGTTGTAGGACACTGATTTTTTTAATTCTTGATCTTAAACCATGTATTGTGCTTTTGTAAATAATTTGCTGTGCTTTTGTATGCAATCTATTCTATGTAATGTTGTGTCTTTTCAGATTCAGATTCAGACTTTATTGTGCAGTGTACAGTACAGAGACAATGAAATGCAGTTAGCATCTCCCTAGAAGAGCGACATAGAATATGAGCAATAAATAAATATAATCTAAATAAATAAATATAATATAAATAAATCTTTTATCTGGATCTTGAGTCTGTAATAATAAGTAAGTAAACAAGTATTGCCCACAGCCCAGAGTGACTGGCGTTGACAAAGACAAAAACTCAAGGTTACAATACTATGCTTACCCAATCCAGTGTTTCATGTCCATTCACCTTAAAAGCACAACAGTTTCCCCATCCCATTTCTTTGTGAAGACAGCAGCTAAATAATCATCATGGACCTTATCATCCTCCAGGTCCACGTCTCCAAAGTGGCCCACGCCTTCTTGGTTATCCTGCTGCTCCTTATACACATGTCAAGTATCTTTGCATTTTCTTTGATTTATTTTCTTGCCAAAATGTTTATACGCCCACCCTTTCCTTGGGTCAATTTATTTTGAATTTACTCCTACATTTTCTATGCTTTTCAATGGTTCAATTGTGTTTTTTTTTAATTGTCACATATGCAGAGATACAGTTGAAAGCTTGTTCTGCATGCTAGTCGTCAAACTATACTCGACAGAAGCACAATAGTTTAGTTAAGTTTAGTTGAATTAAGAGATGGGGTGCGGAAGCCGGCCCTTCGACCACCAGTGCGCGCCGACCAGCGATTTCTGCACACTAACGCTGTCCTACACACACTGGGACAATTTAAAATTATACCAAGCCAATTAACCTACAAACCTGTATGTCTTTGGAGTGTGGGAGGAAACCAGAGATCCCGGAGAAAACCCATACAGATCACGGGGAGAACGTACGAACTCCATACAGACAAGCACCCGTAGTCAGGATCGAACCCGGGTCTCTGGCGCTGTAAGGCAGCATTTCTACCGCTGCACCACCGTGTCACCCTTGCTCCTCCTCTGGAACAGAACGCAGAGAGCCATCACGTTCCGGTGCCATCTTGCAACTTCCATGGCTTTAAAAAGTCTCATCTTGACCCAAGGAGATCTGCACTTTCTTATTTTCTCACTTTAAGACCCGGTGTCCTGGCGGCAGTGGATCGATGAAGTGTTTTGAGGATTTCTGCAGTCGGTTGCTCTCCACCTCTCCTCCTCCCCTTTCCCGGGCCTTCTTTCCCATCGACCAAGCCAAGCACGGCAAGTCGACAAGAGGGTGACGATGGAGTTACCCCATTGCTTGATTTCACACTTGCCCCCATCATCTCAGGCACTGACACTGTTTATAATGTCACAGGGAGAACATACAAACTCCGTACAGACAGCACCTATAGTCAGGATCGAACCTGGGTCTCTGGTGCTGTAAGGCAGCTACGTTACTGTGCCCAATTCCATTGCGGACCCAACCCTAATGCAGCGTCAACACTACAACACAAACAGAAGTGAATCTGGAGAAGGATCTCGACCCGAAACGTCACCCATTCCTTCTCTCCAGAGATGCTGCCTGTCCCGCTGAGTTACTCCAGCTTTTTGTGTCTATCCCCCCCAATGTGCGAGTGTTGACAGACAAACACAGATTTACATTCCTTTTGTTCTCTCCGCTTTATGACTTCAAGCCAAAGTTGACACTTGATTTACTGCAGTAGATTTCAATTGAATTGAGTGTAAAAGAGAATGCATGCAGCTACCGAGGAAATCAATCTACAACAAATAATACACGATAAGGTGCAAATGAAATAGAAATCATCCTGTGTGGATAATTTTCAATGCTTACGCATAAGATTGCGGTGCGGATCTGTCGGCTGTGTGTCAACAGTGAAGCCATACCCACAGATCCCTGTCACCTCTGCATGCAATATTATTCCAAAAACAATAATGTAAGAAAGCATGCACTCTAAATTAATATACCTCTCTGTTCCTCAACATGGCAACAGCCAAGGAATTTTTGATGTCTCGGTGTGCAAATATTCAGGATTCAACCCATAACTAATGCTGTTTGCAAATGCTGATTGCATTATTTGCTTCTAATATTATCACTGGGAGAGGTTTGTGCTAATCCAGATTTTAAATGGATATTTACACATTTTGCAAAAGCTTAAGATTTTACTTCGGAGTCACGTGAGTGATTCCGTGAAGAACCCGCTCAGCACGCATGCGCGGCATTAACGCCAGCAGTGCAACAGCGGCAGGCGGGAGTCAGGAAAACGGCAGACAGCCTCTAACAGCAAGGTCAGGACCAACCTCAGGCTGGAGACAGACACGGAAGATGGGATCAGCACTTCAAACAAGAAACAAGAGTGTCTGTTTCTCCAAGCCAGAGGAAGGTCATGGAGCTAAAAACTCCAGCGTGACTTGCCTCAGGAGCAGGGCAAGTCCGCCAAGGGAGCTAACACTCCCACTCCAGTGCCTAACAGCACTGGCCATCTCCCTTGTCGAGGGATTGATGGGAACCAGAGCTGGGCTGGTCAAGAAGAGGGGTCACTGGCTGAACAACATCGGGAGTATGCTTGAGGTACAGGATCAGGAAGAGCTGCTGGGTGTGGCCGCTATGTTGCTCCACCACTAGCGAGATGGCTTTTCAGTCTCAACTGACGGCCAGCTTACTACCTGTTCTTTTCAAAAAACCTCTCCAAGACAGGTAGTCATGAGGTGTTGGATTTCATCACGCCTCCCCTAAATTGCATTTACTCAAAGTGCCCACCGTTATTGGGGGGTACATTGAGCATCGCTTTTATAAACCCAAATATCTTAAAATGAATTTGATATCCCTGACGTCGGTTATCATTTTCGCATGCTCTTTCCAGAGGGTCAGGGTAGTATGGCAAAACACCTGACCCTACTATTCGCAGTGCTCCGCAACTTCTCAGGAAGTTATAAAACCTGCCCTCAACTCAAATAATTTACAGGACTGTGAGAATGCCGACCTCACAACCACAGATCCTGCTGTCTGGCTAAGTTACCAAACCAAGCCTAAAAAACTGGACGAAGTGTCCAAAATATTCGGCGCAAGAGGGCAGGGTCTGGAATGAGCACCACACGTAAACCAGTCAGCAGTACCTCTAACGCGTCCACCAGGAGGGTCTACCTCATGGTACTGGTGAAAGCTCGGGGCCTGCATGCCAATCCCGTAAGCCTTTCAGGCCAGGGCCCAGAGCAGGCCCCATGGAAAATGCGCCACCCCCCAACATCACCGCCACGTCAGACAACGTGCAAGACTTGTTGGACCGGCAGGAAACAGAAGAATACCCATAACCATGGAGGTAGGTGGGTCTGGTTCCTACCAACGTATAGAAAATAGGGGCTTAATACTAACAGGGGGGAGATTACACCTGTTTTAAGAAGCACGGGAGTCTATCACGAGTGATCAGTAAATACTCAATGGCTTTAGTGGATACAAAATGCAATTCATAGTAGAAAAATTGCCACCAGTTCAACATTTACCCCAGAGAGTATTTTCCCTCTCCGTTAAAGAAACGAGAGGGACAAGCTGAACTGGTAAGACTAATTACAAAGGGTATCATGGGAAACATGAACCCTTGGAATTCGTATCAAATATTCGTCACTAAACCCAAAAAGATGGTGGATGCCGCATCATCATTGACTTAACTTCACTAAATATGTTTGTTAAGTATATACATTTCAAAATGGAAACGGTTGTTACTGCCAAACAACTAATTTCCAAAGGATACTTCATGGCAAGCATTGATCTTAATGATGTTTACTATTTAGTACCATTCACAAGGATCATCGCAGATACCTGAAATTTACCTGGATGGGGCAGCTATAGCAGTTTAAAGCGTTACCCAATGGGATCACATCAGCCCAAGATTGTTCACCAAAATACTAAAACCAGCTCTGGCAATATTCAGAAGACAAAAACATATTGTCATGGCATATCTTGATGATATCTTAAAAAAAAAATAGGCAAGACCATGGAATTGACTATGTTAGCTGTATCAGCTACCAAACAGTTATTCGAAACCCTGGGATTGTCTTACATCCAGATAAATCTAAGTTGAAGCCATCCACAATCGTGGACTACTTGGGCTTCACAATTAATTCAGTCTACGTGACTGTAACATTGCCAAGAGACGAAACAGTTGAATTGGCACAATCATGCAACAATTTAATGGTCCACGTACTCCCAACTATTCGACAAGTAACAGAGTAATTGGGAAAATGGTAGCAGCATTTCCGGCTACACAATTCGGACCTTTGCACTGTTAAAACTTACAAAGAGCAAAGGTACAGGCACCAAAACGACATACAGGTCATTATGATCGTGTCATGAAGTTACCCACTGAAGCAATATCATAACTACAGTGGTGGGCAAAAAACGTTTGGCATAATTTCAACCTATTATCATCACTAACAAGTACTAGATGGACTAACCCAGAGTCATCGTTACCACTTACACTGGGCATTAATTATCTACAGATGTTGGGTGACATTTATGGTTTAAAAGCATATGCACAAATATGCATCACTTGCATGTACGGTTACAAATAGATAATACTACGGTGGTGGCCTACATTAACCATATGGGCGGCATAAAATCGGTATCATGCGACAAGTTGGTCAACACAATTTGGCAATGGTGTGTCGAAAGACATATTTGGCTATCAGTAACTTACCTGCCAGGTAAGCTAAATACAGTGGCAGACACCAGGTCACGTAAATTTAATGACAACATCGAATGGATGTTAAACCTGAAAAAATTTGCAAAAGTTATCAAGCAATATGGCACGCCAGATATCGATTTATTTGCATCAAGGCTAAATCACCAGGTACCTATGTATGTCGCATGGGAACCAGACCCTGAGGCAGCAGCGGTAGATGCGTTTGCGCTGGATTGGGGAAATTCTTCTTCTATGCATTTCCTCCCTTCTGCCTCATCAGTTGCGCACTACGCACAATACAAATGGACTCTGCTTCAGGTATTTTGATAGTACCCGACTGGCCTACGCAGCCATGGTTCCCAAAACTCCATGACATGGTTGTTGAAACTCCGATGGTATTCCCCAGTGACCCAGAGTTATTAACACCCAGTGTCGGGCACAAGCCACCCGTGCCATGGAAAAAAAATCAAACTCCTGGGTTGCAGATGCTGCACAAACCACTTCTGGGGCTGGGATTATCAGAACAAACCGTCGACACCATGTCAGCATCCCTCCGAACATCCACTAAAAAACAGAACTTGTCCAGCATCAAGAAATGGGAGAAGTACTGCTTGGATACAGGGACCACCTACTCAACCGCTACAGTTACCAACGTACTGGAATTCCTGGCGAACCTTCACCACGATGAAGGACTCAGCTACAGAGCCATCAACACAGCTAGAAGTGCCCTGCCTGTCTATTTAAAACCAGCTCCAGGACAACAGGCCATGGGGTCCCACCCACTGGTGGTCAAACTAATGAAGGGTATTTACAACTCTAACCCACTAGACCAAGGTACACCCATACATGGGATGTCAGTGTGGTCCTGACATACCTCAGGGGATGGCCACCAGCCAGATCCCTCAACCTGGAACAATCTATGCTCAAAACACTCATGTTGATGGCACTTGTATCTGCACAGAGGGTCCAGTCACTGTACCTATTGCGACTGGACAGCATGCTCACAGCTCCAGACCAGATCTCTGTCGTTATCCAGAGACTGATCAAACAGAGCAGACCAGGAACACCTAATCCAGTCGTGGAATTCCGGGCTTACCCGCCAGAACCACGGTTATGTGCCATGACCCACCTACTATCCTACATAGACACAACCAAAATATTCGAGGGGGATGAAAAGCCTTGTGGGTCAGTCATAAAAAACCTTATGGTCGGGTGACGAGCCAAACCATTGCGAGATGGCTCAAGCAGGTGCTAAAAACTGCTGGGATAAACACTAACATGTACAAATTTTATTCTACCAGGGCAGCATCCACGTCGACGGCTAAAAGAATGGACGTGCCTATAGACCACATCCTGGCTACAGCAGGATGGTCGGGGGAAAGACCGTTCAGAAATTTTATAATAAGCCGTTGGCAAAACCTGTTTTATTTGCAGGAAAGATTTTACGGACTGCAAATATTTAATTTAAGCCCAGGGGAGCAATTTAATTTCTTTGTTGTTATTGTTAAAAAATACCATTGTGTTTTTCTACAAACAGATTCATTGGTTGATTACGATAACACACTTCCTCCCTCAAATTCTTCGGCAGTGCGTGAAGTAATAACTGTTACACGGGTTGAAATCACAGAGCTTTGAAGTCTTCACGGAATCACTCACGTGACTCCGAAGTAAAATAGTAAGATTAAACGAGAACTTACCAGTTTGAAGTTTGATCTGTATTTTATGAGGAGTTACGATGAGGGATTACGTGCCCTCCGCTCCCACCCTCAATAATATGGGTCAAACTGATAAACTGATGTCTCCTTGTCTTTACTATGTTTACTTCAATAACTGTGTTTATCTGTGATTCCACACCGCTGCTTTGAAGTATGCCGCGCCTGCGCACTGAGCGGGCTCTTCACGTAATCCCTCATCGTAACTCCTCATAAAATACAGATCAAACTTCAAACTGGTAAGTTCTCGTTTAATCTTACTATTCCTGTTGATATATTGAACATACATGGCCAGCTGTAGCAGGTGAGCAGCAGCAATGATCACAGGAACATTCATCTCATACGCACCACTCTGTTTTTAGAATCACTGAGCTCTACAGCATGGAAGCAGGCCCTTCGGTCCACCTTGCCCATGCCAACCATACTGCGCTGGTCCCACTTGTCTGTATTTTGTTTAGTGTCGAGATACAGAGCGGAAACAGGCCCTTCGGTTCACCAAGTCCGCGCCGACCAGCGACCCCCGTACACTAGCACTATCCTACACACTAAAGGGATAATTTACAATCTGTACCAAAGCCAATTAACCTACAAACCTGCTCGTCTTTGGAGTGCGGGAGAAAACTGGAGCACCCGGAGAAAACCCACATGGCCAAGGAGAGAATGCACGAACTCCGTACAGACAGCACCTGTCACATTATCAAGTCAAGAGTGTTTAATTATCATACGTACTGAAAATGGAACAGTGAAATTCTTCCTTGCAGCAGCTTAGCAGGTCAGAAAACACAATACTCACAGATAAACAGAAAAAAATGTTCAAATGATTAAAATATTTATGCAGTGCATACGTGACAATAAAGAACCATTGGACGGGTACATGGATAGGAAAGGTTAAGAAGGATATGGGCTAAACGTGGGCAGGTTGGACTAATGTAGATGGGGCATGTTGGGCCAAAGGGCCTGTTTCCGTGCTGTGTGACTCTATGAATGCAGTGCTGGTGCTCTTGAAGCAGAGCCATCTCAAGGATTTGAGTGGTGCCTCCTTTGTACGAAAAGAACCTGCTGAAAGACCAGGATCCGTGTGGTGAAATGGCACCTAATAACATGTGCTGCAAAAAATCAGAACAGATTTTATTTTGATCCGGTTATGTTTCCAATTGATCAGATGAACTGTGTACAGCCAGCGGGAAGCTTTACTTCCTCAGCCCTATCACACAGACTGGGGGCTTAGAGTAAAACTCTGGTGGATACAATCCCAGTACGACTGTCACGGTGAACAGCTGAATGTGACATTCATTATTTAACCCCATAGGTCTCACGTTATCATGTCTACTGCCGGGGTAATCCAGCCAGAGATGTCTTTCTGGAGGGGGGGAGGGGGGGGGGGAAACCCACGGCCTTTATCGAAAATATTATTTCTCCCTGAGCGTTTAATGCAAGGTTTCTTTCCTGTGTCAGTTTAATACTGAGGTATGGCCACAGCTCCAGAGCAGAGTGGAATTAACTGCTTTGATCTCGCTCTCTGGGAAATTAAACGGCAGAAAGTCAGCGAAAGGTTGAACTGCCAGGCTGATGGAGATTGGTGCCGTCTTGTCTGCTGTGGGAAGGAGAGGGGCATTGAAGGACCGGGGGAGGGGGCAGGTAATGGGGGGGGGGGGGGGGGGTGTGTGTGCCTGGTGGGGGCAGGTGATGGGGAGGTGGGGGGATGGGTGAGGGGGGGTGGGGGCAGGTGATGCACGAGGGGGTGGGGGGGACGGGGGAGGATTTGAGCAGTGCAGGGCTAGGAGGTTGGGGCAAGTGATGGGTGAAGGGGTAACACGGTGAGGGCAGGTGACGGGGCTAGGTGGATTTGGGAAGTGAGGGCAGGTGAGGGGGTGGGAGAGTGATGGGGGGAGGATTTGGGCAGTGAAGGGTTGGGGGCGGATGGGGGAGGATTTGGGCAGTGAAGGGTTGGGGGCGGATGGGAGGGGGGTGAGGGCTGGTGACGGGGGAGGGGGTGAGAGGATGGAGGGACAATTTGGGCAGTGAAGGGTTGTGGGGAGGGGAGGTAGAGGGGGGGGGGGGGGCAGGTGGAAGGGGAGGGGGGGAGGTGTACCAGCCAGCTGCTCAGGAAGGATGAGCTCATCTGAAATCCATCAGACTGTTCCTGCCTACTTCCATCCACTGCTCATTTTCACCTCGGCCAGAATCGGATGAGGCTGCGTTACTGGCTGCCTGATTCGTCGCATAAATTGCATCGCAAAAGGTCAAGACCGGCTACTTGATGAAGAGGGCTGACCTTCTGAATAATGCTTCACTCCACTTAGCCTCGGCTAGTGGCACTGAGGCAGCAACTCAGAGCCCCACATAGTGAATGGGGGCACGGGATGGACGGGAAGAGAGGGGGAGGGAGGGAGAGAAAGAGTAAGGGTAAAAGAGAGAGAGAGAGAGAGAGAGAGAGAGAGAGAGAGAGAGAGAGAGAAAAAGAGAGAGAGAGGGGGGGGAGCAAGAGAGAGAAGGAGAGAGAGAAAGACAGTGGCAGAAATTGCAAGAGAGAGGGAGAGAAAGAGAGAGCGAGGGGAGAGAGAGCGAGAAACATAGAAGGATAGAGAGGGAGCAAGGGAGAGGAGAGAAAGGGCAGAGGGGAGAATGAGAGAGAGAGAGGGGGGGAGAGGGAGATGGACAGACAGAGAGGGAGTGAGGGGGAGAGAGGGAGATAGGGTGAGAGAGAGAGAGGGGAAGGAGAGGGAGAGAGAGGGAAGGAGAAAGGGGGAGAGAAAGAGAGAGAAAAAGAGAGAGAGAGGGTGAGAGAGAAAGAGAGAGGGAGAGCGCTGAATTAACAGGATATGAAGGGTTTGACTGAAAGGTGCAAACAGCATTGAACAACCAGTCTTCTCTCTCCTGGCACTATAGGACTCCTCACCCATCTATCCATTCCTAACCCAAAACTTCCCCTGCCCTTGTCCTGCAGAGATGCTGCTTGACCCTGGTGCTGAGTTCCTCCAGCACTTTGCGTGTTTTTTTTTTTTGCGCTCAAGATTCCAGCACCTGCGGTTCCCTGCGCCTGCTCCGTTCCCTCTCCAGGACTCGGCTGGTGTGGGCTCAACCATGCCGGCAGAGTGAGTCCCCCTCCAACGCCACGGCACGGGGAACGTGCTGGAGCGGGTCAGGGGGTGGCGCTCAGGACCAGGAACTCTGATGGCTTCTTGCCTGCCTCATCCTGCCGTGTGAAGATGGATGGGTGCCTGGGCAGACACACACGATACCTGGGGAGAGAGCAGCCCTTCAAGCCCGGCATCCTGGTTTAATATATGCTGGGTCGCACCTGGATTCCTTTACCTCTTCACTCCTCTGGGGAAGAATGTTGTACATTGAAGAGATCAGTGCCGTAGCCAGCAGTTCCACATTGACAAAGGCCAACCCTCTCACCACACACTCAGCTGTATCCAACAATGTGTAGACCCTACCACCATGGGTGCCGTAGGATTGGCACCCCCGCCAACAGTGCGCCTGTTTTTTCATCTTTTTTTAATTTTTAGTGTGTGTTTAAAATTGTGTAAATGTTCTCCAGTTTGATTATTGTGGGGGGGAGGGGGTGTGGGGAGGGGATTGTGGGGGGGAGGGGGTGTGGGGAGGGGATTTTTTTCCCCTTTCAGTTTCTTACCTGCCGGAGATGCGATTAATTTTCGGATCGCATACTCCGGTCACTCTGCGGCCTACCATCGATGGAGCTGGAGGTCACCTCGGACTGACCTCGGGCCCCACCACGGGGCGTGAGCTTAGCATCGGAGTCGATCCCTTGCATGCGATCGCTCCAACCGCGACCTGCACACTTTATACCAACAGCTCGCAATCTCGGGAGAGGCCGTGGATTTCGGGAGCTCCAACGCCGCAGAAGGTTCGACAAGCCCCGACGCGGGATCTGCTCGCCCTGCATGGGCGACCTGACAACCCCCCCCCCCCCCCCGCCCCCCCCAAGCAAATGGAAGAGATTGAACTTTTTTTTGCCTTCCATCACAGTGAGGAATGTGGAGGAGTCACTGTGGTGGATGTTTATGTTAAAATGGGTGTTGTGTGTTCCGTTGATTTTTGTTTGTAAGACTGACTTGGTAAATGAAATTCCTCGTATGTTGCAAACCATACTTGGCTAATAAAGTATTATTGTGATTGTGATTATAGACTCATAGTCCTAGTCATACAGCATGGAAACAGGCCCTTCAGTCCAACTGGCCCACTCCGGCCAACGTGCCCCATCTTCACTAGTCCCACCCACCTGTGTTTGGCCCATATCCCTCTAGACCTGTCCTATCCGCTATTCTCTCTCCAAAAATGTTCTATAGGTTTAGGTTTATTATTGTCACGTGTACCGAGCTACAGTGAACAGCTTGGATGTGCATAGTAGCCATTCAGATCTGATAACACTTGCAATCAAGTCAAATTCAAGTACAATAGAAGATTGAGGGGGGATCTTATAGAAACTTACAAAATACTTAAGGGGTTGGACAGGCTAGATGCAGGAATATTGTTCCCGATGTTGGGGAAGTCCAGAACAAGGGGTCACAGTTTAAGGATAAGGGGGAAATCTTTTAGGACCGAGATGAGGAAAACATTTTTCACACAGAGAGTGGTGAATCTGTGGAATTATCTTCCACAGAAGGTAGTTGAGGCCAGTTCATTGGCTATATTTAAGAGGGAGTTAGATGTGGCCCTTGTGGCTAAACGGATCAGGGGGTATGAAGAGAAGGCAGGTACAGGATACTGAGTTGGATGATCAGCCATGATCATATTGAATGGCGGTGCAGGCTCGAAGGGCCGAATGGCCTACTCCTGCACCTATTTTCTATGTTTGTACGTTTCAGATAGGTAGAGCAAAGGGGAAGATCACCCATTCACACTGGTTCCATGTTATCCCACTTTCTCAGCCTGTCGGGGCAATCTCAATTTTTGAAATTTACTGGTCAATTAACCTACAAACTTGTTCCTCTTTGTAGTGTGGGATGGAGCGGGAGCACCCAGTGGAAACCCACATGTCACAGGGAGAACGTACAAACTCCGTACAGACAGCACCGGCGGGCAGGATCGAACCCGGGTCTCTGGCGCTGCAAGGCAGCAACTCTACCGCTGCGCCACCGTGTCGCCCCTCACCTGCACTCGTACACTTGTATCAAACGCCTTATGCCAGGGAATGTGTGAAAAGCTGACAGGACCGCTCCACGCATCAGGAGGAGGAAGCTTTAATAGGCACTATTAATAACTGTCCACAACGGCGAGTCTTAATTGGTGAAGTAACAATTAGTTAATTAATGGGCCAGGAATTGACCGTGGGTTATGTACTGATTCTGCTGATTACAACCTAATGGCTCATGAACAGGCTGGCTTCTTTGTTACTGAAAGCGTGTTCAAGATCCATTTAAATTATGTCTTTGGGACATCTCGCTATTGCTTTGAAAACAATGGCAGGTTTGCGCTTGACCCCAGCACTTTCATGTCTTTAGTGAACCAGCTTCATACATGTTGCCCCTTGGTATAGATTTAAAGGGAGACACAGGCCTGAATGGCTGAAGAAGGGTCCCGACCTGAAATGTCACCTATCCATGTTCTCCGGAGATGCTGCCTTAACCCACTGAGTTACTCCAGCACTTTGTGCCTTTTTTTTTTAAGGAGACAGGCCATGTGGCCCACCGAGTCAACACTGATCAATGGATATTTTTAAGGCGGAGATCGATAGATTCCTGATTAGTACGGGTCTCAAGGGTTATGGGGAGAAGGCAGGAGAATGGGGTTAGGAGGGAGAGGTGGATCAGCCATGATTGAAAGGCGGAGTATACTAGATTGTCTGAATGGCCTAATTCTACTCCTATCACTAATGACCTTATGATCATCAACCACCTATTTACACCAATCCCACACTAATCTAACTCCATTCTCTCCATTCTTTAATCTATTTCCCCCCAGAATCTATCACTCACCTGTGCACTGTACCTTGGTTCATGTGACAATAATAAACTTAAACCTAAACTTCTGGTATTCTTGTGCTTAAAGTGTTATCTGGACAGGAAAAATAAACCTAAACCACTGCCCAAATGGAGAGTGAAGGCCATTTTCTTTGTAAATCCTTGTTTGGATGCTAGCGAGGGAGTCCACAGCTCTGAAGAAGGGTTTCGGCCCGAAACGTTGCCTATTTCCTTCGCTCCATAGATGCTGCCTCGCCCGCTGAGTTTCTCCAGCACTTTTGTCTACCTTCATAAGATCATAAGGTCACATGATAGGAGCACAATTGGGCCATTCGACCCATCAAGTTGACTCCGCCATTCATTCTTCGCTGATCTATCTCTCCCTCCTAACCCCATTCTCCTGCCTTCTCCCCATAACCTCTGATACGATGAGAGGAAGGCGAGGTTGCGGTGGCAACTTGATACTTGGCCAATTGATATGTGTCGAGTTAGTTTATTACAGGGGGGTTTTGAAGATCCCTGCCTCTTGGCTCTGGCTTCATTCACATTGTGTGGCCATAAGGTGTGTGTAGGATATGTAGAAAGGAATTGCACATGCTGGTTTATACTGAAGATGGACCCAAAATGCTGGAGTAACTCTGCGGGTCAGGCAGCATCTCTGGAGGAAATGGATAGGTGATGTTACAGGTCGGAACATGTTACCGCATCACCACAGCTGAGGAGGAGCTGGTGAGTGTGGCAACGCACTGTGGCGCAGTCCCGCGGGGGTCGAGGTGGGGAAGGGGGGTCATGCCGCCCATGATGCTGCTCCTGGCACCAGGTACGGTCCCATCACTGTACCCACACCTGGAGCGCACCTGTCCTGTCTCCCACTCACACCTGTGCCCACACCTGGAGCGCACCTGTCCTGTCTCCCACTCACACCTGTGCCCACACCTGGAGAACACCTGTCCTGTCTCCCACCCACACCTGTGCCCACACCTGGAGAACACCTATCCTGTCTCCCACCCACACCTGTGCCCACACCTGGAGCGCACCTGTCCTGTCTCCCACTCACACCTGTGCCCACACCTGGAGAACACCTGTCCTGTCTCCCACACACACCTGTGCCCACACCTGGAGAACACCTGTCCTGTCTCCCACCCACACCTGGGGGCACCTGAGGGGAACCCATTCTGTCCCCCACCCACAACCCTGATCCCGAGTCAGGCGGCAACAATGGTCTGAGCCGCTGGTGCCAGATCGTTAATGTTTGCACCATTTCCAGGCTGAGTATTGATCAGCAACCTCTCTCCCTCTCTCTCATCAGAAATAAATTCTAATTCCCAGCACTGGAAAAGAGGATGGGTTTCAGAACAAAATAAACACAACCTCAACGTTGTAAGTAGCTCACAGCCTGGAGAGGGTCTCTTTATAATATCTTGTTTCTCCTTAAAATTCCTCCTAGAAAAATAGACCAAACACTGGAGCTTGGTGTACATTGAAAGGAGAAAGAGAAAGGAGCCAGCAGGTTTTAGTGCTGATTAGTATTCATGGTGCATCGTGCTCCAAAGAGGATTAATGGAGTCTGATGCCTAATATCCTGAAGAACAATTAATTTACCCACAGTTTTGTCATGGTTGAAAGTCAAATGCTGGAACAGATCGATGCAGTGCGGTGCAAGCTGAATCACTCTAGCCTTCTGCTGGGACTGAATTTTAATTTCATCATCATCATTTGGCTGCCAGGCTCGGCCAGGCAATTCCTAATAGACCTAAAAGCTCCCTTACATCATATCGAGGCCCCCGCTGTAGAGCCCGCTCGATCTACACAACAAAACCCTCTAATGAGCTCACCTTAGCCGCTCTCACCTTCTCCATTACAAAACAAAAGCAGGGGGGGCGCCCTTTGGCAAAAAGGAGGTTACTCCAAAGGCCTCTTCAAATCAGTCTCCCTTCGAATGGCCTCATCAGCTGTGCCCCCTTCCTCTTTACTCCCATTCCCACCTCCCTCCCCACGCCCTCCCAGGTCCCACGGAATTGGGCGATGTTTCAGTCTGAAGGAGGGTCTCAAACCGAAATGTCACACAGAGAGTGGTGAATCTGTGGAATTCTCTGCCACAGAAGGTAGTTGAGGCCAGTTCATTGACTATATTTAAGAGGGAGTTAGATGTGGCCCTTGTGGCTAAAGGGATCAGGGGGTATGGAGAGAAGGCAGGTACGGGGTACTGAGTTGGATGATCAGCCATGATCATATTGAATGGCGGTGCAGGCTCGAAGGGCCGAATGGCCTACTCCTGCACCTATTTTCTATGTTTCTATGTTTCTATGAATCCTGGAGAGAAACATGCAAACATAGAAAATAGGTGCAGGAGGAGGCCATTCGGCCCTTCGAGCCAGCACCGCCATTCAACATGATCATGGCTGATCATCCAAAATCAGTACCCCATTCGATACCTGAAGAGGAACTGGATTGAGTCTGAGCTGGGCTGTGGGAAAAGAGGTGCTATTGAGATTGCCGAAAAGGCAAGATGCTGAAGCTCATCTAATCCTGGAATTTATCTCGCTGCCTTTTCCTCATAAAATCAAACTGCAAGCAGTTTGTGGTTATCGACAGGGTAGATGGTGGAGAGGATGTTTCCAGTGGTGGGCGAGTCCAGAACCAGGGATACAGTGTCAGAGTCACAGGACGTACCTTTAGAATGGAGATGAGGAGGACACAAAATGTGTATAGAGGAACAGCAGATGCTGGTCTATACCGAAGGAAGACTCAAAGTGCTGCAGAAACTCAGCAAGTCAGGCAGCATCTCTGGAGAGAAGGAATGGGCGATGTTTCAGTCTAAAGGAGGGTCTCTGATAGAGGGTCTCTATCTGAAATGTCACCCATTCCTTCTCTCCAGAGATGCTGCCTGTCCCGCTGAGTTACTGCAGCACTTTGCATTCCTGCGCTTTGTATCTATCTTCGGAGATAAGGTCAGTGAAGGCCAACTCATTGGGTATTTTTAAAGCGGAGATTGATAAGTTCTTGATTAGTTGGGGTGCGAAAGGGAGAAGGCAGGAGAATGGTGTTGAGAGTTAAAAATAGATCAGCCACGATCGAATGACGGAGAAGACTCGATGGGCCGAATGGACTAATTCTGCTCCTATGTGTTAACGGGCTTATAGTCTTATAAACAGGATCTCACATTCATCAATGCAAGAGCTGACCAGGTCCAAATGAAATGAGTGGCACGGCGAATGGTTTTGGCATTGCTCGGCTTGGCAGAAGGGATTCGAAGGAGAGTCAGAGTGTTTAATTGTCATATGTGCAGGAAACGGAACGATGAAATTTCTACTTGCTACAGATTAACAGACCCACAAGCACAATAGCACAAAGATAAACAGATAACAATAAAAAGAACACAATAAACACAATCAGACAGGGCCTTTGAGGAATATAAAACAAGTAGACAAGAACTCATGTGTAGGGAGGAACTGCAGATGCTGGTTTAAACAGAGGATAGACACAAAATCCTGGAGTCACTCAGCGGGACTGGCAGCATCTCTGGGGAGAAGGAATGGGTGATGTTTCGGGTCGAGACCCTTCTTCAGACTGAACTCAAACAGGTAATTAAAAGGGAAAAAAGGACTAAGAAATGTCGTTGGCCAGTTGGAAAATCCCAAGACATTTTATACTTTTCTATGTTCTACGACGGACGTGGCGAATAGTTTTCGAGCAAGAGCTGCCTGAAAAAGAGTGGGTTAAGGTCAGCGTACACCAAATGTGGAACAGTACAGAGCGGGAACAGACCCCGTGGCCTGCAATGTCCGTGACGAACATGAGGAGAAGTTAAACCAATCTCCTCTGCCAGCACGTGATCCACATCCCTCCATTCCCTGCAGGGAATCCGTATCCCTCTTTTTATTTCTTCCATTAACTCCATGAGGAGCGGCACGGGTGGCACAGTGGTAGAGTTGCCGCTTTACAGCGCCAGAGACCAGGTTTCGATCCGGACAACAGGTGCTTGTCTATACAGAGTTTTTACATTCTCCCCGTGACCTGCGTGGGTTTTCTCCGAGATCTTCGGTTTCCTCCCACGCTCCGGAGGCAGGTTTGCCATGTTTTAGGTTAATTGGCTTGGTGTGAATGTAAATTGTCCCCGGTGTGTGTAGGGTGGTGTCAATGTGTGGGGATCGCTAGTCGGTGCGGACCCGGTGGGCCGGAGGACCTGTTTCCGCGCTGTATCTCTAAACTAAATCAAACTAAACTGCAAGAGGCAAGGATATTGAATCTGCATTGGGAACTAGGGTCCAGGCAGATGAATGGGTTCAGCGGTGGAGGGAGTTAGTGTAGGGTGGGATACATACAGCAGGTTGACGGAGGAACATGTTAAAGTAGTTGAACCTAGAGATGGCACAACATGCACAATACTTTCAGTTCTGACGACAAACTAGGCTGCTCCCCAGTTTAGAGAGGGATAAGAGTCTAACGGTCGGCAACATGGTGACCTATTTGTGAAGCGGGGTGGTGAGAAGTTGCTCCCTGTTAATTCTCTAGACTCACAGATATTGTTCCGGTTGATTCTAACAGTGCATGCTGGATCTATATAAAGAGGATCACAAAAAGCTGAGGTCAAGGCAGGAGCTTCCATCTTATCTCACGATGGGAGAGGTTGAACAGATGACGTCCAACACAAGACTCCAATCCACCACCTTAATGGGCCTGTCCCACTTACGCGACTTTTTCGGCGACTGCTGGCACCCGCCATAGGTCGTTACAGGTCGCCAAAAATCTTCAACATGTTGAAAATCCAGCGGCGACCAGAACAAGGTACGACTCTTTGGGCGACTACTCACGACCATACAGGCTTCCCCCCGCGACATGTCTATGATGAACCCGGGTCTATGGCTGTAAATGCCCCTGTCCCACTTAGGAAACCTGAACGGAAACCTCTGGAGACTTTGCGCCCCACCCAAGGTTTCCGTCCGGTTCCCGGAGGTTGCAGGTGGTTGCCGGAGGTTGCAGGTAGTGGAAGCAGGTAGAGAGATTGACAAAAACCTCCGGGAACCTCTGGGAACCGCATGGAAACCTTGGGCGGGGCGCAAAGTCTCCAGAGGTTTCCATTCAGGTTTTTTCCTAAGTGGGACAGGGGCATTAGGTAGCAAATCTACCCCTGCGCCACCGTGCCGCCCAGCAAAAGGAGAAAAAGGATGGGTGACGTTTTATGCTGGGACCCTTCTCCAGACTTTAGTTACTCCAGCACCTTGCGTCTATCTTCAGTATATACCAGCATCTGCCGTTCCTTTCTACACTCCGTAATGTCACTCAGTCACCGAATGCTGTCACTTGAATGGCAATGCAGAGTGAATCGGCATCTGAAACATGGCGAATCTGCCACACTGTATCTTGAGCTTGAAAACTGAACAGAGCATTCAAAAAGCAATGAGATTATTAAATATCTTTGTTGATGATTTTCCCGTTTCACAGTCTGTTTCGTTTCAGACTTTTAAACTAGGTTGTGCTGTTGAGCTAGATGTTTAGCCTTGGGAACCTGGAAGAACCTCTTTGCAAAGGCAGAGCCGTGTTGATAGGGTGATTATTTATTCCTATTTACAAGCCGTGTGCATTTCCACCCGATTCAGGGCTAAATGCGCTGTTGGTTAATTAATGTCTGTGTAATAGAGAAAATAAACAAACAGAAAATCTTTAAAAGCTACTGGTGCTTTAGATTAACATAATCCCAATACCCCTCAGTCCATGAAAGAGCCGTTAGTGTTCCGTTAACTCCTTCCTCCCCGGCGAAAATCTGAAAACACTGCAGATGCTGGAATCACCAAAGCAAGGGGCGGCACAGTGGCGCAGCGGTAGAGTCGCTGCCTGACAGCGCCAGAGACCCAGGTTCGATACTGACAACGGGTGCTCTCTGTATGGAGTTTGCTTGTTCTCCCTGTGACCGCGTGGGTTTTCTCCGGGTGCTCCGGTTTCCTCCCACACTCCAAAGATGTCCAGGTTGGCAGGTTAATCGGCTTCTCCAAATTGTAAATTGTCCCTAGTGTATAGGATAGTGCTAGTGTACTGCTGGGGTAATCGCTGGTCGCAGCCGACTCGGTGGGCCGAAGGGCCTGTTTCTATGCTGTAAGTCTGAAGTCTAAAGACTCTTCTGCATGCTATGTAGGCTATTTCCAACATGCCTGTTTTTTAAGTGTGTTCATTTTCAATCAAAGGTCACAATCTCTCTTCACAGCTGCTGCCTGGCCCATTGGGTATTTCCAGCATTTTCTGCAGAAATGCTCACAAGAACACTTCCTTCTTCATGGACGGCACAGCATCACGGCTAGTGTAGTTACTGCCCCGCAGGTCCAGAGACTCGGGTTCGATCCTGACCTCCGGTGCTGCCTGTGTGAATTTTTGCATGTTTTCCTCGTAACTCTACGGGGGCTCCAGTTTCCTTCCATGTCAGTACGTCATCTTTGCCTTGGGCTGCCAACCACCACCTGCCCTCAACATCTACTGAGGCAGGTTCATAGGAACTCGTGCCTTCCCAATGTGCTTGGAGAGGCACATAGAACAGGCCATGGAGCCACACAGCGTGGAAACAGGCCCTTCGGCCCAACCTGCCCATCCACGCCACAGGGCAGCCAAACCAACCGGGACTTCTGATAAAGCAGACATCGTGCTCAATTACTGAGATGCTAAATTTCTAAAATATGTGTGATTTCTTGTAAATTGGCATACAAAAATAAAGCTTAACCTCCTGGCCTCACAAAATTCAACGCTCAGATGGAATGAAATGAGTTTTTAATGAAGTCTGGCCTCTGGTGAAGGAAGGCTAATAACTTAGTAACCAGTGTTAACCAGCAGGAATGAGAATGACAGATAATTGCAGGGAGAGAGTTCTGATTCACATACAAGCAAAAACCCAGCATTGTGTTGTTGAGATCTCCTGCTGTTCCTGTGTCAGGGATTGACCCCATCTGTTATCAGCTGTTATCTGGCAACTGAATCATCCTACCATAACCAGAGCATTGTTGAACTACTGTCAACCTCTTTGGTGACCCTCGGACTATCCTTGATCGGACTTTGCTGGCTTTACCTTGCACTAAACGTCATTCCCTTATCATGTATCTATACACTGTAAATGGATCGATTGTCACCATATATTGTCTTTCTGCTGGTAGACAAAAGTGTTGGAGAAACTCAGCGGATGTGGCAGCATCTATGGAGCGAAGGAAATAGGCAACGTTTCGGGCCGAAAGCCTTCTTCAGACCCTGCTGACTGGTTAGCACGCAACAAAAACTTTTCACTGTACCTCGTTACACGTGACAATAAACTAAACCAAACAGATTCAGTCGAAATGTGTAGGAAGGAAGTGCAGATGCTGGTATACACTGAAGATAGACACAAAATGATGGAGTAACTCGGCGGGCTACGCCAAGCATCGATCACACATTCACACTAGTTCTTTGTTGTCCCACTTTCTCAGCCACTTCCTGCCAACTAGGGGCAATTTACAGAGGCCAATTAATCTACAAATATGCACGTCTTTGGGATGTGTGATGAGACCAGATCACCTGGCGAAAACCCACGTGGTCACAGGGAAAACATGCAGACTCCACACAGACAAGGTCGGAATCGAATCCGGGTTCTGGCACAGTGAGGCGGTGACTCTACCAACTGTGCCACTGTGCTGCAAAATGTTATAATTTTGTTTTAATATGAGGTTTAGTGCAAGCTACCACTGCCTCTTGTCCCCACAACACCACTGATCACAAAACCACCACATCACTGCTAGACACCAGATCTTTCTGGGCCAAGATCAAGTCAAGAGTGTATAATTGTCATATGTACCAGCAACGGATCAGTGGAGTTCTTACATGCTGCAGTTTGACATGCCTATTAACGCAATAACTCACGAATAAAGAATCAGTAATACAATAAATTTAGCCGTGGCATGGTGGCGCAGTGGTACAATGAACCAGAGACCCGGGTTCGATCATGACTACGGGTGCTGTCTGCGTGGAGTTTGTCCGTTCTCCCCATGACCTGCGTTGGTTTTCTCCGAGATCTTCAGTTTCCTCCCACACTCCAATGACGTACAGGTTTGGAGGTTAAATGGCTTGGTACAGATGTAAAATTGTCCCCAGTGTGTGCAGGGTAGTGGTAGTGTGCGGGGATTGATGGTCAGTGTGGACTTGGTGGGCCGAAACATAGAAACATAGAAATTAGGTGCAGGAATAGGCCATTCGGCCCTTCGAGCCTGCACCGCCATTCGATATGATCATGGCTGATCATCCAACTCAGTATCCCGTACCTGCCTTCACTCCATACCCTCTGATCCCCTTAGCCACAAGGGCCACATCTAACTCCCTCTTAAATATAGCCAATGAACTGGCCTCGACTACCCTCTGTGGCAGAGAGTTCCAGAGATTCACCACTCTCTGTGTGAAAAAAGTTCTTCTCATCTCGGTTTTAAAGGATTTCCCCCTTATCCTTAAGCTGTGACCCCTTGTCCTGGACTTCCCCAACATCGGGAGCAATCTTCCTGCATCTAGCCTGTCCAACCCCTTAAGAATTTTGTAAGTTTCTATAAGATCCCCTCTCAATCTCCTAAATTCTAGAGAGTATAAACCAAGTCTATCCAGTCTTTCTTCATAAGACAGTCCTGACATCCCAGGAATCAGTCTGGTGAACCTTCTCTGCACTCCCTCTATGGCAATAATGTCCTTCCTCAGATTTGGAGACCAAAACTGTACGCAATACTCCAGGTGTGGTCTCACCAAGACCCTGTACAACTGCAGTAGAACCTCCCTGCTCCTATACTCAGAAGGGCCTGTTTCCGTGCTGTATCTCTAAAAAAATATTAATAACCAGTAATACTAAGTGGGGGTCCGCTGAGATCGAAGGGGGTCCCGACGGGGAGTTTGTCCCTGTAAGCAGAAGATAAGTGTTGATGGACTTTTAGTATCTTTGTCGGTGCCAGAAACATGGCGACTTTTTGTGTACTGCCTGGGTGAGGTCTGCTGTATGATTCTTTAGACTGAAAGTACCTGGTCTTTTTCTCCAGTGCTGGCCCTTTCTTACCGCCAGTCCCACCCCCCCCCACCCCCCCCTCCTCCGTTCTACTTTCAGTTTGAAGAAGGGTTCCCACCCCAAAAACATCACGCACTCCTTTTCTCCAGAGATGCTGGCTGACCCGCTGAGTTACCCCAGCAATAGAAGATGAACACAAAATGCTGGAGTAACTCAGTGGGACTGGCTCTTATCCATACCTCTGGATAGAAGGAATGGGTGAAGGAATGAGTTACTCCAGCACTTTGTGTCTATATTAAGAATGTACTTGTCCCGTTGCCGGTACACGTGACAATTAAACACTTTTGGCTCTTGAGATGCACAGCTTGTTGACACTGGAAGAGGCAGAGGCGTCAGCTGTCCGCAGGCTAGTCCCCATGATGCCCAAGAGAATATAAAATAAAATTCCCATTTTTCCCAATGTCCTGGGAAAAAGCAATAATGAGATGATGGGGGTGCCCATGGAATGGACATCTAGGTAACATCCTTCCGGACAACGGGAGGCTGTAGATGATATAAAATGGTAAACAAATGGAAGCTCCTGAATTGGAAGGTTATCTGTACATTCACAAAATAAAGCAGGAGAAAGGGTTAATTACTTGGCATCATGATCGGCTTGGACATTTTTGGGCCGAAGGGCCTATTCTTGTGCTGTGCTGTTTTAATTTACTGTGGTTCAATTACTGCTGTTGATCAAGTCGTCTGGGCTTGCTCCTGGTTAAAATCATTTGAATAGTCCACTGATGATCAGTAATAATAAGTCTGAAGAAGGGTTTCGGCGCGAAACGTTGCCTATTTCCTTCGCTCCATAGATGCTGCTGCACCCGCTGAGTTTCTCCAGCATTTTTGTGTACCTTCAATTTTCCAGCATCTGCAGTTCCTTCTTGAACATAATAATTAGATTGTGCTTTTTCGTTAATAAAGAGTGCAATCCAGTTGTAAAAATATTTATTTTTAATTCCAAAGCCAGAATCGTTCGGCTTGTTTGTTTTACATAGAACGTGACAACATCAACAAATATTAAACCAAAAAAAAAAAAAAAAATCAGTCACCTACCTGGACTCTTGGGTGTTCTTTTGTTCATTTACAATGTTAGTTCGGAGATGCAACGTTGAATACGGAGAGAAGCTAGCTACAGATTGTCTGCTGTGTGGTCTGTCCCCTCTTGCTGATAGTGGCCACCTTGTTCCTGAATCTCCGAGTTCAAGGAAAACTCGGTGGTCTTCGGGGAGCATCCATCGGCCCAGACAACACTTGAGGCTTGGCTTTGGCAAGACCCTGTGAAGTGGAGACTGGGAGGGGGAAAGGCCGTGGAGGAGGAGAGAAAGGTATTCTCATTAAGCCAAGGTGAGATCATGTATTTTAATTGGCACCGCGTGTCGGCAGGGGAACTGAAGACTATAAATGATCGGGGAATTGAAGACCCTCGAGTGAGCTCGTTCTGATTCATCTCCCTGGGGAAGGTGGTCAACCAGTTTATGGCCACAGAGGTCCTGCACTGACAACTCAAAGAGCTTCCTTATTTACCCCTCACCTCACCACCTCGCCTGCTGTGCTGCCGACCTATTAATGTTTTGACGACGATTTTCAGCTGCTGCCCTCCTCTGCTCTACCGGCAAGACATTCCTCATCAACAACGAGACTGACGCATTGAAAGAACTCAGGCACAGACGCTCATCTTGACAAGACTGCTTACTTCCCTGCAGGATTTCCCAGGAGAGCCATCATTGAAAACCATTTAGACAAATAACGCTCAATTTCCTTCTTACATAAATAAAACAAAAATAAAAAATTCTCGGTACATAGTTTTGCGAGAATTAATGGAGAGAGGGACATATTCAGGGCTGAGAACTTTCTCAGTGTTCATTATAACCTCTGGACGTGTATTTTACATTTGAGATACAAGGCTCAAACTCAAGAGTATTAACTAACACCTTAGAAGAAGGGTCCTGACCCGAAACATCACTTATCCATGTTCTCCAGGGATACTGCCTGACTCGCTCAGCTACTCTTTTTTTTTTGTAAACCGGCATCTGCAGTTCCTTGCTTCTACATTTATTGTATTAATACGGTGCAGCACAGTGGCGCAGCAATAGAGTTGCTACCTTACAGCGCCAGAGAACCGTGTTCGATCCTGACTACAGGTGCTGTCTCTATGGAGTTTGTACGTTCTCCCTGTGACCAGATGTGTTTTCTCCGGGTGCTCCGGTCTCCTCCTACATTCCAAAGACGTGCGAGTTTGTAGGTTAATTGGCTTCTGTAAATTGTCCCTAGTGTGTAGGTTAGAATTAATGTACGGGGCGATTGCTGGTCGGTGTGGACTCGGTTGGCCGAAGCGTCTATATCCACCCTGTGTCTCATGTGACACATCTCAATGACTTTGCTTTGATTTGTTCCTTTTCAAGATGTGGACATTATAGCCACATCTGCACATCGCTTTTGATCTCTCGCTCCTCTATAACTGTGGGAGCAGCATTCAGGTCAACCACATTGTTGCGCAAGGAGCCACAAATAGACCAGACCAGGTTAAGGTGGAGATGTCTTACCCTGAAGATCATTGAAGAACAAGACAGGTTTTTTAACACAATCCGATTGCTCAGTCTGAAGCAGGGTCTCGACCCAAAACATCACCTATTCTTTTTCTCCAGAAATGCTGCCTGACCCACTGAGTTACTTCAGCACTGTGTGCCTTTTCTTTTTGGAAACCAACATCTGCAGTTCCTTTTGTCTCAAATATTTGGGAAGGTGGAAGCTTTTACCTTTAACTCGTGCCATAAGCTATTTCACACCCACTGATCAGAAACAGAACCTGAACCTTAACGTGACTGTGGTGCAGCGTGGTTTGAACTTGTTTCTCAGGATGAATGGACCAAGCCTCTCGGTGTTAATCCAATCATTTAATTGTAATGCTCCTGTATCCATTATGGTAAGAGGTATCATTAATGATGTATGTTATAATAATATATTATTATAATATATTGTAATTATAATATATTGTAATAATTATTATAAATAGTTAATTATGGAGGACCCAGTTTCCATGCATTATCTCACCACGACTCCAAGAATGGACTCATTAATGTTGCTGGCACGTTCAGGCCAAGTTCCAAACTGTATCCCACTCTTCAGCCGACCCCTTCATTCTCTAAAGATAGACACAAAATGCTGGAGTAACTCAGCGCGACAGGCAGCATCTCTGGAGAGAAGGAATAGGTAACGTTTCGGGCCGAGACCCTCCTTCAGACTGAGAGTCACGGGAGAGGGAGTCTAGAGATATGGATGGGCAAGGTGTGAAAACAACAGATCAAAGCAGACTACGATGAGGAAATGGAGAATGGTTAACTGTTAGCTGAGGGGACCAGGAGGCATACAATCATAAAATTAATCAGAAAGACAGTGAAAATAGTCGGAGAACTAGGGTGGGGGAGGGATGGAGAGAAAGGGAAAGCAAATGTCACTTGAAGTTAGAGAAATCAGATTCATACCACTGAGGTGTAAGCTGCCTAAGCGCAATAGGAGGTGCAGCTCCTACAATTTGCGCTGGGCCTCACTCTCTGTGTTATCGTCAGCCTACAAGGTGACTCAGTCGCTACAAATGACAGCTGAGTATTGGTTTGGGTTTAGCTTTGGGTTTAGGTTTATTATTGTCCCGTGTACTGAGGCAAACTTTGTCTTGCGTGCTATCCAAGCTGATCAGATAATACCATACGTAAATATACTTAAAATTATACACTGTACAGTATTTGTTTTATCCTCTATCTGTACACTGTGGATAGCTCGATTGTACTCAGGAGATAGCTCTTCCAGAGGGCATGAAGGATAATCCCAAGATTTTATTAGCACATAAAGGGGAAAAGAGTAACCAGAGAGAGAGTGGGACCCCTCAGGAATCAAAGCAGTCAACTCTGTGTGAAGCCACAAGAGATGGGCAAGGTCCTCAATGTGTATCTCCTCTGTTTGTCACTGGAAGTGGCTTGAGAGCAGTCAGTATTACTGTCGCAGAGGTTGAGCAGGTTAGGACCTTATTCCTTGGTGCACTCGATGATCTTTATAAAGTTCATGTGAGGAATAGAACGGGTAAATGCACAGTCTTTTACCCAGAGCAGAGGAATCAAGAACAAGAGTACATAGGTTTAAAGTGAGGGGGGAAAGATTTAATAGGAGAGGGGTAACTTTTTCACATAATGGATGGTAGATGTGTGGAACATGTTGTCAGAGTAGGCAGTTGAGGCAGGTACCACCATAATGTTTTAGAATCATTTAGACAAGTACATGGATGGGACATGGATAGGACGGATAGAGGGATATGGGGCAAATGCAGGCAAGTGGGGCTGATGTAAATGGGACATATTGTGGGCAAGCTGGGGCAAAGGGCCGGTTTCCACACTGTAAGACTCGATGACTCTACGTCCCCTGACCCACTGAGTTACTCCAGGACTTTGCCTCTTTTTTTTAACTTGAAGCTGTTGTTAGTTTTAACCCAGCAATAACCCGCTACACCTTGGTGCTAATGCAGTTGTGAGCATTCGGCTTGCTCAGACCCCGGGTTAATTGGGGCATTCACGGTGGGTGAAGCTACCTGACAGAACGGCCCAGGCAGTCAGGTATCCCCTCGGGAGAGCGGAGAGCTCGGATTATGAAGGCAACTCCGGCTTCTGAACAGATCTTTTGAAAATAGCAGGCTCTGGCACCAGCTGTGTAAATGTTTTCATTTTCACTGGTGCGGCCTAGTTGTGGACGGGTGCCAAGGCAAGCCTTCATGCAGTTGATTTTGGCATGTCCCCACTGTGGAGGAATGTCAACTCCATCTCACCATAGCGGTCTGCCTCTGCAGCGTGGATCAGAGTGTCCTAGACACAGCTCCCAGTACATTCTGTGCTTATATGCCCCAGGTCCTCCATCACACAAGTCGCCTGGAACACCGGTGAACTAATTCTTAATAACCACGTGTAAATTGTAATAATAAAACAATCAAGGTTACCTGATTATTTATGCTTTACGGTCGTCAACATCAGTCAAACACTCTCCCGGCTCCTTCTGAAATGATGCTACTATTCTGATTTATGACGTTATTAGAATTTGGCAATCGCTCTGTTTTCTGTTTAATCACCTGACGTTGTCAGGAGATAGCAAGTGGTGATGGATGGCCGCCCACCTCTCACCCTGCCTTGTCTCCAGCCTCCTCTCGTCTAGTCCTCTCCCCTCGTCTCATCCTTTCCCCTAGTCTCTGGCCTCTCCCCTCGTCTCATCCTCTCCCCTAGTCTCCCGCCTCTCCCCTCGTCTCGTCCTCTCCCCTCGTCTCCAGCCTCTCCCCTCGTCTCATCCTCTCCCCTCGTCTCCAGCCTCTCCCCTCGTCTCATCCTCTCCCCTCGTCTCCAGCCTCTCCCCTCGTCTCATCCTCTCCCCTCGTCTCCAGCCTCTCCCCTTGTCTCCAGCCTCTCCCCTCGTCTCCAGTCTCTCCCCTCGTCTCCCGCCTCTCCCCTCGTCTCCAGTCTCTCCCCTCGTCTCCAGCCTCTCCCCTCGTCTCCACCCTCTCCCCTCGTCTCCCGCCTCTCCCCTCGTCTCCAGCCTCTCCCCTCGTCTCCAGCCTCTCCCCTCGTCTCCAGCCTCTCCCCTCGTCTCCAGCCTCTCCCCTCGTCTCCAGCCTCTCCCCTCGTCTCCAGCCTCTCCCCTCGTCTCCAGCCTCTCCCCTCGTCTCCCGCCTCTCCCCTCGTCTCCAGCCTCTCCCCTCGTCTCCAGCCTCTCCCCTCGTCTCCCGCCTCTCCCCTCCTCGCTTCGACAGATCGCCGCCGCCTGCTCATCTCTCCCTTCCTGTTTACGTGGGAAGTGCTGGCTACAACCCCGGCTCACGCCTTGTGTCACGGGCGCTGCGGTGTGCGTCACCATGGCGCGAGCGTTCCCCATCCCCTCCGCTTCCTCGCCTTCTCCCCACCTCCATTTCCCGTGCCACCTGACACACTCCACTCTCAAGATATCACCCCCTCTCCCTCTCCCTCAGTCACAATCCTGACATGACACATCTTCAGACTGAGGGTGGCACAGTGGCGCAGCGGTAGAGTTGCTGCCTCTCAGCGCCAGAGACCCGGGTTCCATCCTGACTTTGGGTGCTGTCAGCGCGGAGTTTGCATGTTCTCCCCGTGACCCACATTGGTTGTCTCCGGGTGCTCTGGATAGCCCCCACATTCCAAAGCCGTTCAGGTTTGTAGGTTAATCGGCTTCAGTGAAGATTGTAAATTGTAGGATAGAGCTAGTGTGCGGAGGTCGCTGGTCTTGCGTGGACTCGGTGGGCCAAAGGGCCTGCTTTCCGTGCTGCATCTCTAAATTAAACTAAGCTAAAACATCTCCAGACTTATTTTCTTTCTCTCCCTCAACACAAACCTGACACACCACATCTCCAGCCATCATTGCCTCCTCTCTCTCTCTCCCTCACTTTAATGATGACACACTATACTCTATACACCCCATTCCCCCTCTCTCCCACAGTACCAGCCTGACACACTATACTCTATAGACCTCACCCCATCTCTCTCCCCCTCAGTACAAGCCTGACACACCACGTCTCCAGCCATCACTCCCTCTCCTTCGGTCCCCCACACCAGCAGGCCTGAACTCCAGGCTGATTTATTGAAGGAACATCACCTTTTGACCCGAGACTAAGGCTGGGATATTTTTAATCTTGAAGCGCGGCAGTGATTTCCGATAGGTTATTACCGATCCTGTCTTAGCGGAAGGTGAAAGGTCAATCATCCGTGCTTGCTGGTAAAGCCATTGACCTTGAGAAGGTTTTCAAATTCAGAAACACCGTATTTAATGGGCGCATTAACTGTTTGAAAGGACATGTTCTCTTCTCAGACAACTTTGCTGTTTTCTGCAAATTAAAGCGGATGGGTAAAACGGAGGGCAGGATCGGTCGGTGCCCCGACAGCAGAGGCATTTCTATTGCATTCAGATGACAGAAACATCCTTCAGTTCAGAGATAGGTGCAGGCTTGGACGTCAGCTGCCCATCCCCCCCCCCCCCCCCCCCCCCCCCCCCACTGCTTCTCCACGCCTGCCCTCCTGACTCTGTGCGCCTGTTCATTTCTCTTGTAGAAGTTATTCCCATTTCGTCGCTGTCATCCGTTTACTGACGGCCTTGCGCCTTAGCCCGGGCGGTTACACAAAGGTTGGGATTTTCAGGACAAGGGGAAGAGTTGCCCGGCTTCAACACCAGCTCGCCCCTCACGTGACGAGCGCTCACACTCCACCACCACAACAACTCAAAGCTGCGGCAAAAATCACCCGATACGGACATGGGATCATCCTCCATAACCTTGTGCTTTCTGTAATTCCCTCCCTACACCTCCCCTTTGTCTATATCTCTCCCTTCTCTTGAGACACTTCTTAAAACCCATCTCGCTGACTAAATGTTTGGCCATCTGCGCTGATCTCTGTTCATACTTAGAGTGTCATAGAGTCATACAGCACAGAAATAGGCCCTTCGGCCCAACTTGCCCATGCCGACTGATATGCCCCTTGTACACTGGTCCCACCTGCCTGCATTTGGCCCATATCCCTCTAAACCTGTCCTATCCATGTACCTATCCAACTGTTTTTTAAACATTGTGATTGTATCTGCCTCAACTACCTCCTCTGGCAGCTCATTCTGTACACCTACCACCCTTTGTGCAATAAAGAGGACATAGGTACCTCCCTATTAAATCGTTCCCCCTTGATCTTAACCCTATGTCGTCTGGTCCTTGATTCCCATACTCTGGGTAAAAGACTCTGCATTTACCTTATCTATTCCTCTCATGATTTTATGGACCTCAGTAAGATCTCCCCTCACCGTCCTGCACTCCAAGTGATAAAGTCCTACCTAGCCTGCTCAAACTCGCCATGTAGCTCAGGCCCTCAAGTCCTGGCAACATCCTCGTAAATCTTCTTGCACCCTTCCCAGCTGAACAACATCTTTGCTGTGACAGGGTGACCAAAACTGAACACAATACTGCACTGACAAAGTTCACAAAAGTAGGCCTGTCTCAGCTTCAACACCAGCTGTTCAGTAGTCAGGTAGTTAATCTGTGGTAGTTAAGGATAGTTAGTCTGTGGAACTCATTGCCACAGAGGGCAGTGGAGGCCAAGTCAGTGAATATTTTTTAAGACAAGAGATGGACAAGCTCTTGATTAGAACAGGTGTCAAGGGTTATGGGGAGAAGGCAGGAAATGGGATTAGGAGGCAGTGATCAGCCCATGATTGAATGGCGGAGTAGACTCGATGGGCTGAATGGCCTAATTCTAGAACTGGTCTCTGTGAATGACTGAATCCAAAGGAGTACAGGCTGACTGACCGCACAGTGCTATGACGTTGACATGGTCAGGCTAACTGTCCTGTCAATGATTGAACGACCGATCCACAGGAATACAACACCCTCACTGCAAGACGGGCCGGCCCGACTACGGAACAGCCTGGCTCCAGTGTGACTAACCGAGCCACTGTGCCACTAGCATTCTGAAAACATCACCCAGCCAGTCACAGTGGTAGTGCTGTCATTGTGTGAGTGACAGTCTCCATCGCACATAACCCCCTCACCGACAGACACACTGACCCCCCCCTCAACCGTACAATCCCACCAGAAAGCTGCAAGCCTGTCATAGAGTGACTGACTCACCCCCAACAGTACAGCCATGCCGCTGTGAAACTGATCGATTCTGCATTAGACAGATACCAGGTGCTGGAGTAACTCAGCGGGTCGGGCAGCATCTCGGGAGAAAAAGAATAGGTGACGTTTCGGGATGGAACCCTACTTCAGGCTGAAAATAGGAGGTGGTGAGAGAAGGGGGGGAGGAAAGAGCTGGAACGGGCCGGCAATAGATGACCTCAGGAAGGGTGGAGCTCATAATGGCCCATTGTTGGCTGGGGAAGTTGTGCTAACGAGAGGGATACAAGGATGCGAACAGTGGAACAGGTAAGATGACTAGGTTGGGGCGAGCACTTTGTGTCTTCTTTTGTGAACCATCATCTGCAGTTCCCGGTTTCTAGCTTCCGTGGAGGGAATGGACAGGCGATGTTTCGGGACGGGACCCTCCCTCGGAGGTGCTTCTGGTCACTGATTCTAAAGAATGTTTCTGGTGACTGGCTTTCTGTGGAAACCACGGAGAAGCTGGTAACAGCCGGAATCTCTCATCTTCCTGCTTGTTTTGGACGGCACGGATTCCCTTTGAAATCTGCTTGCGGTGGGTGTCCTTGTGAAATCCGATGATATTTTCTGCCTTGTAAAAGAAGACTGTTAGTTCCAACATAAATCACGTCGTACCAGAGGAATGTGAGTGCAAGTCGTGCATCTTGTTGAGGAAGAGCAGACATCCCAACCGATGCTGGCGTGGACGAAAACCATAGAGCAAAGCACAAGTTGCTGGAAGAACTCAGCGGACCAGGCAGCATCAGTGGAGGGAGACAGACAGACAACATTTCGGGTCGGGACCCTTCTTCAGAGTGATGGAGTAGGGGGGAGAAAGCTGCAATGGAGAGGTGGGGGCAGGACAAAGCCTGGCCAGGGCAGCACGGTGGTGCAGCGGTAGAGTTGCTGCCTTACAGCACCAGAGACCCGGTTCGATCCTGACTATGGTTGCTGTCTGTACGGAGTTTGTACGTTCTCCCGGTGACCCACGTGGGTTTTCTCCATGTGCTCCGGTTTCCACCCACTCTCCAAAGACATACAGCTTTGTAGGCTAATTGGCTTCGGTAAAATTGTAAAACTATCCCTAGTGCATGTAGGACTGTGCTAGTGTGCGGGGATCGCTGCTCGGTGGGCCGGATGGCCTAATACCGCGCTGTATCTCTAAACTAAACTAAAGTGATGGGTGGATACATGTGAGGAGGAGGGGTGATCGGCAGATGGGTGGAGTAAGTGGCAAAGGCTGGAGATGAAAAGGAGATCAAAGGGCTTTAGAAAAGAAGAGAAGAGGAGGAGTGAAATGTGAAGCTGGAGGGTGGGATACGGGTGGAAGTGGAGGGGAAAGAGGGGGGTTAAAAGGGAAGTGCGGGACTTGAGGATGGGTGATGAGCATATGGAGGGGGGGGGAAGGAGCATGGTGACTAGGTGTTGGGAGATGATGGGGGAACACGGGAAATGAGCTGGGAAGGGAGCAGGGATAAATGTGGTGGGGTATTCATGGTGGGGGAGGAACATCGTGGAATAGTTGGAGAAACAAGAAACTGCAGATGCTAGAATCATGAGCAAAACACAATGTGCTGGGGGAACTCAGCAGGTCAGGCAGCATCTGTGGAGGGAATGGACAGACAACGCTTCAGGCCAGGACCCTTCTTCAGACTTATTTTATTAAGGGGCGGGGGAAGCTGGAAAAGAGAGGTGGGGTGGAACAAAGCCTGGCAAGTGATAGATGGATATAGGTGAATGGGGGGGTTCTGTGATTCACACTATTTTCAAGCTAAAACAATTCACAGGGTGCTCATTCCTCTCATTGCCTAAACCTTTACACAACTCAAGGGTCGCTTATTATAGGTGAAGCAATGAGAAATGTCCCTCAGTCAGTGGAAGAGGTTTACCAGAATCATGTGTGTAGGAAGGAACTGCAGATGCTGGTTTAAACTAAAGATAGACACAAAATGCTGGAGTAACTCAGCGGGAGAGGCAGCATCTGTGGAGCGAAGGAATGGGTGACGTTTCGGGTCGACACCTCTTCTTCAGCCACCCTTACCTTCTCTCCACAGATGCTGCCTGTCCCGCTGAGTTACTCCAGCATTTTGTGTCTATCTTTACCAGAATGATGCCTGCGTAATGGACCTGTCCCACAATGTGAGTTTACCCAAGCGCTCTCCTGAGTTAAAAAAAAATCAAACTTGTGGTACTTCATCACGAGTATTTTTTTGCTCTTTGGAAATTTTTCACACTGTTGAAAAAACTTCACGAGTTTCACGAACTTACCGCCGTTAGCGTTACGAGCCGTTACGAGACATCCACAAGCTCCGACGTACCTGCTACGTACATTCTACGTACTTACCACGAGATTGATTTTTTTTAAACTCGGGAGAGCTCTTGGGTAAACTCGCATCGTGGGACAGGCCCTTTAGATGGTATTAGCTACAGGGGCAAGATGGACAGATTTGGGCTGATTTCTCCAGAACACAGGAGGAAGACTTGATAGGGTGAGAGGAGCAAAGTTTAAAGGAGATGTGTGGGGGAAGGTTTATTTATGATTGGGGTGATGGGTGCCTGGAACGCGCTGCTGGGCGGATGGTGGAAGCAGATACGATAGTGGCGTTTAAGAGATTATTTTAACACAGAGGGTGGTGAGTACCTGGCACATGCTGCCACAGGTGGTGGTGGAGGTATCTAGTGGCATTTAAGTGAGTTTTGGATCGACACATGGGTATGGAGGGATTGGAGTGATATGGATCACGTGTTGGTAGAGGAGATTGGTTTATCTTACTATACCTTAAGTCTCAAGAAGGGTCTCGACCCGAAACATCACTTACCCACGTTCTCCAGGGACCTTGCTTGACTCAGCTGTTACTCCAGCACTTTGTGTCTTTTCATTTTCATTGCCACTTTTCATTTCATTGCACATCTCGTATGTGTATGTGACGAATAAACTTGACTTGACTTGATTTTATCTTGATATTGTGTCGGGCTCAGAGATGGTGTGCCGAAGGGCCTGCTCCTGTGTTGCACTGTTCTATGTTCTGACCTGTGAATAAGAGTGTTTCTTGGATGGGAGAGGGGTGGGGAGGGAGGGGGTGGGGTTGGCAATTGTCCCACCTTCGCCACCCGCTACCCCGGAGAGGTGGGGGCTGTTCCACCACACGCACCAGGGTGGAGAGCGAGCGGCGCTGGTGGGGGGGGGGGGGGGGGTCACGTGTTGTCTCAGCCCAGCCGAAGCAACAAAAACGGAAGCAAAGTTCACCTCTGGTTCGATAGTATACTCTCATCTGCATATTTATGCCTTAATTCGCCCAGGATATGCAAATATATGCAAACATCAGTCCATAAGAGTCAAAAATAGAACTGAGCATTTCTAATCACTCTCAGGATGAAGCTGTGTAGTGTGGGGGAGGGATGGTGAAAGAACTCTGCACAACAGCCAAGTCGACACTCAGCAATACATGCAGCACCATCTCCTGTCCAGACTACACTTTAAGCCTAAGAATACCAGAAGTTTAGGTTTAAATTTATTAATGTCACGTGTACCAAGGTACATAAGGTCATATGGTCATAAGTGATAGGAGCAGAATTAGGCCATTCGGCCCATCAAGTCTACCCTATTCAATCATGGCTGATCTATCTCTCCCTCCTAACCACATTCTCCTGCCTTCTCCCCATAACCCCTGACACCCGTACTAATCTAACCAGTACAGTGGAAAGCTATGGCTTCATACGTTTTAGGAGCAGAATCAGGTCATTCGGCCCATCAAGTCTACTCTGCCATTTAATCACTGTTAAATTCCAACATGGCTCACGTCGTACCAGAGGAATGTGAGAGCAAGTCGTGCATCTTGTTGAGGAAAAGCAGACATCCCTGCCGATGTTGCCGTGAATCTCCATTTTGACTAAACCTACGGAGCCAAGGGCAAGGTGCTGGAGGAACTCAGCGGGTCAGTCAGCATCGGTGGAGGAGACAGACAGACAACGTTTCGGGTCGTGTTATTCAATCATTCCATCTCAAGCATATTCTCCTGCCTTCCCCTCATAACTCCTTATTGATACTAATCAAGAATCTATCAATCTCCGCCTTAAAAATATTCATTATCTTGGCCTCCACAGCCGTGAATCAGCAATGAATTACACTGATTTGCCACCCTCTTACTAAAGAATGCACACTATCCAAACAGATCCGATATACCATATAAGGATACAAGCAGGTCACACTCACTAGGCAGAGCTAAGGGGAGTGCAGAATATACTTCTCAGCATTGTAATAATAATAATAATACATTTTATTTATGGGCGCCTTTCAAGAGTCTCAAGGACACCTTACAAAAATTGAGCATGTATAGGAAAAACATGTAAGGGGAATGAAATAAATAGTAGAGACATGACTAGTACACAAAGTAAAGACAGAATTCAATACAAAACACAGCATGAGGCAATTAATGCACAGATGAAAAGGGACGGGGACGTGGGGCTAAGGATAGGCAGAGGTGAAGAGATGGGTCTTGAGGCGGGACTGGAAGATGGGGAGGGACACGGAATTGCGGATCAGTTGGGGGAGGGAGTTCCAGAGCCTGGGAGCTGCCCTGGAGAAGGCTCTGTCCCCAAAACTGCGGAGGTTGGACTTGTGGATGGAGAGGAGACCGGCTGATGTGGATCTGAGGGACCGTGAGGGTTGGTAGGGGGAGAGGAGGTCAATGAGATATGTGGGGGCCAGATGGTGGAGGGCTTTGTAGGTGAGGACCAGGATTTTGTAGGTGATCCGGTGGGAGATGGGAAGCCAGTGAAGTTTTTTGAGGACTGGAGTGATGTGATGCCAGGATTTGGTGTGGGTGATGAGTCGGGCGGCTGCGTTCTGGACCAGTTGGAGTCGGTTGATGTAGGTGGAGCTGATGCCAAGGAGAAGTGAGTTGCAATAGTCCAGTCGGGAGGAGATGAAGGCATGGATGAGTCTTTCAGCAGCAGGCGGAGTGAGAGAGGGTCTGAGTTTGGCGATGTTGCGGAGATGAAAGAAGGAGGTTTTAATGACATGGCGGATGTGAGGCTCAAGGGAGAGGGTGGAATCAAAGATCACGCCAAGGTTGCGGGCCTGGGGAGATGGGGAGACAGTGGTGCCGTCGATGGTGAGAGTGGGGTTATTGATTTTGCTGAGTGTGGCTTTGGAGCCTATGAGGAGGAATTCTGTCTTATCGCTGTTGAGTTTGAGGAAATTATGTTGCATCCAGGTTTTTATAGCTGACAAACAGGAGTTGATATGGGAGAGGGGGGGGTTGTGGGGGGATTTGGTGCCAAGGTAAATCTGGGTGTCATCAGCGTAACAGTGGAAGTCCAGATTGAAGTGGCGGAGTATCTGACCAAGGGGGAGGATGTAGATGATGAAGAGGAGGGGGCCGAGTACGGAGCCTTGGGGAACGCCTTGAGTGACTGCGGCTGTAGCAGAGGTGTGGTTGTGGAGAGAGATGAAGTGGGATCTGTTGGAAAGGTAGGAACGGAGCCAGCTGAGTGCAGAGCCTTCAATGCCGAGGTCCTTGAGTCTGGTGAGCAGGATGTTATGGTTCACTGTATCGAAGGCTGCGCTCAGGTCGAGGAGGATGAGGATGTTGAGGGAACCAGTGTCAGCAGAGGTGAGGAGGTCGTTGAGGACTTTGAGGAGAGCAGTTTCTGTGCTATGGAGGGGGCGAAAGCCAGATTGGAGGGGTTCAAGTAGGTTATACGCAAGGAGGTGGGAATGAAGTTGCGACGCAACGATACGCTCCAGGGTTTTTGAAAGGAAGGGGAGGTTTGAGATTGGGCGGTAGTTAATGAGAGAGGAGGGATCAAGACGAGGTTTCTTTAGGATTGGTGTAACGGCAGCAGTTTTGAAAGCGGAGGGGACAATTCCTTGGGACAATGAGGAGTTGAAGAGATTAGTGAGGTAGGGGCAGAGAACGGGGAGGCAGGACTTCAGCAGGGGAGTGGGGAGAGGGTCGAGGGAGCAGGTGGTGGGTTTGGAAGAGCTGATGAGTTTGGAGATTTCAATAGGGGTGACCAGGTCAAACTGGGAGAGGAAGCAGTGTGGAGGAGGGGTAAGGAGGTCAGTGGAGATGTTGAAAGGAGGGGCCTTGGTAGGTGGTGGAGTAGATGCTGGGGAGTCGGGTACAGGGGATAAAGATTGATAGATGGTGCTGATTTTATCAGCGAAAAAGTGGAGGAATGAGTTGCAGAGATCCGGAGTAGAGGTAGGGAGAGTGTTGGCTCGAGGCTTGAGGAGGTTGCCCACTGTGGAGAAGAGGGTTCTGTGGTTTAGGCAGGGATCGGTGAATATGGAGGAGAGGTAGGCAGATTTTGCAGCAATGAGGGCATCTTTGTAATCAGTGAGGTGGAGTTTGTAAGCTTCAAGGTGGACTGTGAGAGATGATTTCTTTATTAGTCGTTCGAGTTGGCGACCAGTCTGTTTCAGTTTACGAAGTGCAGGTGTGTACCAGGGTGAGGATGTGTTGAAAGTTACGGTTCTTGTTTTGAGGGGGGCCAGAGTGTTGAGGGAGGTAGACAAGGTGGAGTTGAGATGGTTTGTGAGATCATCAGGTGAGATGGGGGTTGAGTCCAGTGGGAGAGTGGTGGAGAGCAGGTCAGAGAGATGGAGGGGATCAATGGATTTTAGATTCCGGAAGGTGATTTCTCGGAGGAAGCGGGGGCGAGGTGTCGGAGAAGGGATGGTGAACCGTATAAGCTTATGATCAGAGAGGGGGAAGAGGCAAGGATGGAGGTCGAGTACCGGTTGATTTATGGAGCAGACCAGATCAAGGATGTGACCTTTGTCATGGGTGGGAAAGGTGACGTGCTGAGAGAGAGAGAAGTTGTCCAGTAAAAAGGCGAATTCAGATGCGAGCTTGCAGGTTGTAGCGCATCAGTTCCAGAGACAATATCCAATGTCCACAATGGGGTAGAGTTGAATCGGACAGTACCCTAGCTTATGGAAGCACCATTTAGAAGCTTGATAACAGAAGGGAAGAAGCTAGACAGTTCCTAAGTCAGGCAGTGTGTGATTTCTAGGTTCTGTATCCTCTGCTGAGCGTGAGCAGAGAGAAGAAGGAATGACCAAAGTGGAATAAGTCTTTGATTATGTTGACTTCTTTTCTAAGGCAGTGTGAAGTGTAGATGGAGTCAGTGATGGGACATCTGGTCTGTGAGATGGACTGGGATACACATCTACAACTCGCTACAACTTTTTGTTTAGTTTAGAGATACAGCGCGGAAACAAACCCTTCGGCCCAACGAGTCTGCACTGACCAGCGATCCCCGCACACTAACTCTACCCTAACACACACGAGCAACAATTTTACATTTATACCAAGCCAATTAACCTACAAACCTGTGCGCCTTTGGAGTATGGGAGGAAACCGGAGCACCCATGGAAAACCCACGCAGGTCACAGGGAGAACGTACAAATTCCGTACAGACAGCACCCGTAGTCAGGATCGAACCCGGGTCTCTGGCGCTGAAAGGCAGCAACTCTACCGCTGTGCCATCATGTCACCCTTGATCTTGTAGTCTTGGGCAGAGCTGTTCTTCTCTTCTTTGAATCACACTTGGCTGCTTTTGGTCCATGAGAGTTCCCCTTTCTACGGACCCAGCAATAAACACACCAGGCAGCGTTGCTCAGCAAAAAGCCCAAGCCCACTCAGCTTCTGAATTCACACCAGCCCGCCAGACATGGCAAAAGATCAGAAGAAAGAGATCTTCCTTCATCACCCTCGTTTGAGGTGAGGTAGTGTTTGATCAGGCTAGGCTTTACTCCTTCGAGCGCAGGAGGATGAGGGGTGGGTGATCTTATAGAGGTGTACAAAATCATGAGAGGAATAGATCAGGTATATCTGCAGAGTCTCTTGCCCAGAATAGAGAAATCGAGAACCAGAGGACACAGGTTTAAGGTGTGCGGGCAAAGATGTAATAGGAACCTGGGGGTAACCTTTTCACACAAAGGGTGGTGGGTGTATGGAACGAGCTGTGGGAGGAGTTAGTTGTTTGGCAGGAACTATTGCAACGTTTAAGAAACATTTGGACAGGTACATGAATGGAGAGGTTTAGAGGGATATGGGCCAACTGCAGGCAGGTGGGACTAGTATGGCTGGGGCATGTGGGCCAGTGTGGGCCAGTATGACTCTATGCCAACCTGCACGACCTGTGTTTAATATAAAAATGAGTTTACGTGCTGCCCTCCTGCTGCGAGTCCCGTTCTCATGTGTTACTGCCATTAAACTAGTTAATCGACGACAGCAATCGCTATGACTGGGTTGAATTAGCAGCCCCAGCTTACTCTCCATATTGCCACAGAGGGAGGTGGCCCCGGGAGTTAGCAGTTTCTGTGGGAAAACCTTCCTCATCTTGAGATCGGGAGCAAACCTGCCTCAGTTCGCTCGAGACCCCTGGTTAGAGCCGGGTCTGTTTTACCCAGGTCATCTCTGCATGAGTTGTGTGTGAGGGGGAGGGGGGAGGGGGGAGCAGGGGTTAGCCAACAGGTGGGGGGCAGCAAGACTTGCAGCGAAGGCTGTATGTCACGTCGTGCTTGAATGGAGTCGGTAATAGCTGCCATGTGTATAGGGGGGAGGGTGAGGAGGGGAGGGGGGGAGAGAGAGAGAGAGCCGGCTTTACAACTGAACTCTTTCAGAAAAAAAGAGGGGCCGGTGTTCAGGGAAGGAGAGAAGAGAGCAAAGTGAAGGTCCCGAGGGATTAGGAGGCCAGGCGCATGAGATTACACCATGCCTCAGCTATGCATGGGCCCAGACACTTTGTATAGTTTTGGGAACATTTCCGAACTTTCCACAGACAATCCTCTTCGGGGGGGGGGGGGGGGGGGGTGGGTTGAAGAAAATAATGAACATTTTATACAATTATTTGTTTTAATAAGAAATCGTTTTAATCTATTAAAAGGCATTGTAGGAGCCCAGCTCCCTACACACTTGGTTACACGCTGGATAGGCAAGCACAGTGTGGGCTGGAGAAGGGGAGACATCTGGAGGGAAGGGGGGAAGAAAGGGGGGACGGACACTGGATGGTATGTACAGGACATGAGGGACGGGGAAACATGAATGGGGGGGGGGGTGAGATTGCTGAAAGTGGGGGGGAAGATGGAAGTGGAGTAGGAGGATGGAAGGGGGAGAGAGAACATGAAGGGAGTGGGAGGGGGGGGTGTTTGTAGGGGGAGGGAGGAAGAATGGGGGGGGGGGTCGGGAGGGAGGAGGGAATGCTGGAAAGGAAGGAATAGGATGGAAGGGAGGGGGACGATGAGAGGGAGGGTGAGGGCAGAGGCTGGGCAGGGTGGGGGATCCCGTGTGTTTGGAGCAGAAGATGCTGCCCGGCCCACTGAGTTACTGCAGCACGCTGTGTATGTTTGGAACAGCAGCTCGGGTTGCTGACAATCCTGCCTGCAACACACTCGGGCACAGTAGAGATGCTCCCAGAGTTCCGGGTCCGATCCCAGACTACGGGTTCCGTCTGCACGGAGTTTGCACGTTCCCCCCGTGACCGGCGTGGGTTTTCTCCGGGCGCTCCGGTTTCCTCCCACACTCCAAAGACGTGCAGGTTTGAGGGTTAATTGGCTTCGGTAAAAAATTGCAAATTGTCCCTAGTGTTCGTGCAGGACAGTGCTAGTGGACGGGGTGATTGCAGGTCGACTCCGCGTTGAATTATGTCTACAGTGGAAAAGGCACAGGCGTGGATTTCAACTGGTTTTCCGCTGGTATTTATTTAAGGCCCGTGGCTGCCTCTTTGACCTCAGTGAACAGGCACATTCCTTCTAATTGTGACTGGCAGTGGATGCAAATGCGAGCGGGTGTGTGACAGAGCCTGGCCCCTTTGTCTCCCTCCACAATACAGGGAGCATCCTCTCCATCCACAGCCACGGAGTTGGCGAGCAGCAATCCACAATGAGTGCTGACCTTTCCCCTTCTTTTCTCGTTTGGCACCAACCATCTTGCCTCTTTCTTTTCAGCCCTCCCGTTGGAATGCGGCCTGGTGCAGGGGCTTACTAAAGGGAAGGGCTGTCTGCCTTTCTGCTCCGCGAACCGGGATTCAGAGAACAACAGCAGCAAACCCGATTCACTGGAGAAAAGTCTCTGAGAGCGAGCCCTGCCTCCCTGTGAGTTTCAACTTCCCACCGCTCCGCGCTATTTCACTGCCTGAAATAGACAACAACGATTTCTAAGCCGGTGCTTGTGTTTAGCAACAATTGTTATGCCATTTTCTTTGGAATCTTGGAGACCCCCAGTAAGACTGAAAACTGTCAGCCTTGATTAGGAAGCGGGGGTAGGGGGTAGGGTGGTGCTAGGAGTTGTTTGGGGGAGAGGGGAGGAGGGGATGGTAGTGCGGGCAGGGTATTTGTGACACCCGGGATGCTTAGTTTGGCTTAGAGATACAGCATGGAAACAGGCCCTTCGGCCCATCAAGTCCACGCCGACCATCGATCACCCGTTGGCACTAGTGCTATGCTATCCCACTTTCTCGTCCACTCCCTACGCACTAGGGGCAATTTACAGAGGTCGATTAACCTACAAACCTCGCACGTCTTTGGGATGTAGGAGGAAGCCGGAGCACCCGGAGGAAACCCACGCAGTCACAGGTAGAACGTGCAATCTCCGCACAGGCATGGCCCGAGGTCGGGATCGAACCCGGGTCTCCAGAGCTATGAAGCAGCAGTTCTACCGGGTGTGACCGTTGATCGTGGAAAACCTGCCAACTGTGCCCGCCTGTAATTAGTTTCGTGAGCAATTCTGCAGGGATGCAGCTCTGAGATTCACCCCCAACCTCAACCAGCTTCGGCAATGGCGAGACTGGCGCAGTAAATACTAGGGCGGGACTGTGGCGCAGCGCTAGAGACCCGGGTTCGATCCTGATTCCGAGTGCTGTCTGTACAGTGTCCGTACGTTCTCCCTGCGACTGCTCCCGTTTCCTCCCATAGAAACATAGAAATTAGGTGCAGGAGTAGGCCATTCGGCCCTTCGAGCCTGCACCGCCATTCAATATGATCATGGCTGATCATCCAACTCAGTATCCTGTACCTGCCTTCTCTCCATACCCCCTGATCCCTTTAGCCACAAGGGCCACATCTAACTCCCTCTTAAATATAGCCAATGAACTGGCCTCAACTACCTTCTGTGGCAGAGAATTCCAGAGATTCACCACTCTCTGTGTGAAAAATGTTTTTCTCATCTCGGTCCTAAAAGATTTCCCCTTTATCCTTAAACTACATCCCACATTCCAAAGACCTGCAGGTTTGTAGGTTAATTGTCTTCCTAAACTGCCCCCAGTGAATAGGATGTGAAATTGGGACAATGAAGAAGTCGTGCATGGATGATCGTCGGCGGGACAAAGTGCCTGCTTCCATGCTGTTTCTCTAATATCTAAACACCCATGTATCATACATAATACATCTGCGTTTGGTGATGGAGATTGAGGGATGTATATTGGCCTGGATACTGAGGATAACTCTTCCACGTCAGAATCAGTGCTCTTTGATGTCCTTGAGAGAAAGTAGACTTGCCTTGGGATAATTCATCAGCCAGAGGGTGACACTATCTTCACCTGCAGTACTGCAATGCTACGGGCAGTCACCAGCTCCCAATGTTGTGATAAAGCTCACAAAATGAAATGTGGAGCCTGATCTTGTCGACTTGAGACAAGGTACTGCCAATTCAACATCAAATGCCACATTGTGCATTGACCATTGCCTAACTCTTTAGTTTGGTTTCATGTAGAATTAGGCCATTTGGCCCATCAGGTCTACTCCGCCATTCAATCATGGCTGATCTAACTTCCCCTCCCCCAACCCCCATTTTCCTGCCCTCCCCATGACCTCTGACACCCTTACTAATCAATAATCTCTGCCCTAAAAATATCCATTGATTTGGCCTCCACTGCCGTCTGTGGCAATGAATTCCACAGATTCACCCTGCTCTGACTGAAGAGGTTTCCATTTCCAATGGAAAATTAATCACTAACTTGGTCCAGCTTTCACCTAATGACCTCTTCCACTATTATCCCATGGAACACGTCCTCACGTTCCCACTACACTGAACTTAGGTGAAAGCCTCATATAAAAATCTTTATCAAAGACTTCCTGGATACAGGTGGACAGTAGCATGGGCTTCCATAACGTCACCTGTTGAAGAAAACACATATGTTGGTCTGGTCGGGCCTAGTGTTAATATCTGCTATTTACCAAATCCTCCCCACACAAATTACATGAATTCCCTACAATTAATTCCAGAATTTTTCCAGTTTTTATATTGACCTGGATTCGTTTTGTTCCATTTCTAGAAAAAATGTACCATCTAGTCCTATTTGCCACCCAATATTCAAGGACTCACTGTTCATGAACATCAATATTTTATACATCTTTACCATGGGCATGTAACTGTATTTAGCATTAGTCTTTGGTAATACATTGATAGTCATTGAGTCATACAGCGTGAAACAGACCCTTTGGCCAAACTTGTTCATGCCAACCAAGATATCCCATCTACAAGTCCAATGATCTCACATTTAGCCCATATCCCTCTAAACCTTTCCTATCCATGTACCTGTTCAAATGCTTTTGGATTGCTGTTATAGTATCTCCTTCAACTACCTCCTCTGGCAGCTTGTTCTGTATACCCACCACCCTGTGTGAAAAAGTTGTCCCTCAACTTCGTATTAAATCTTTCCCCTCTCACCTTAAACATACAATAGACAATAGGTGCAGGAGTAGGCCTTTCGGCCCTTCGAGCCAGCACAGCCATTCAAAGTGATCATGGCAGATCATCCCCAATCAGTACCCCATTCCTGCCTTCTCCTCTTATCCCCTGACTCCGCTATCTTTAAGAGCCCTATCTAGCTCTCTCTTGAAAATATCCAGAGAACCGGCCTCCACCGCCCTCTGAGGCAGAGACTTCCACAGACTCACAATTCTCATACATCCTCTTGTTTTTGATTGCCCTGCTCTGAGTAAAATAATTCACCCTATCTATTCCCCTCATGATTTAAACATCTCTAGAAGATCACCCTTCAAGCTCCTGCGCTCCAAGGACCAAAGTCCTAGCCAGCCCAACCTCTCCAGCCCCTCAAGTCCTGGCAACGTCTTCTCTGCACACTTGAGTTGATACAGACCCTTTTATTTCTATCTGGATTACCCACGCAGATAAGAGCAAAATCAATTACATCTATTCATATAATCCATTTAAAAAACGTGACTGCTTTATTAAGTTCATCCCTAATGAATGCTACTAGACCTGGAAGCTTTCGAATACAGTCCCAGGGTTGTCAACTAATTTCATTTAGAGTAACACTTGAGGGATTGTAAATGCCACTGGCCAAGAGAACAATAGAAGATATCAGGTAATATTCCCTCTCCTAATAGCTGCCCAGTGTTCTTAGTTTAGTTTAATTTAGTTTAGTTTAGAGATACAGCTAGGAAATAGGCCCTTCGGCCCACAGGGTCAGGCTTGCTGCCGCATGTCTGGTTGCCTAGTATTACTGATTATTAATTTATTTTAAGGACACAGCGCGGAAACAAGCCCTTTGGAACACCGAGACTGCGCCCACCAGCGATCCCTGCACACTAACACTATCCTGCACACACTAGGGACAATTGACAATTATACCAAACCAATTAACTGAACAAACCTGTACCTCTTTGGAGTGTGGGAGGAAACCAGAACACCCGGAGAAAACCCACACGATCACGGGGAGGACATACAAACTCCGTACAGACAGCTCCCGTAATCAGGATCAAACCCGTGTCTCTGGCGCTGGGAGGCAGCAACTCCACCGCTGCGCCACTGTGCCGCACTAACATGAATGTACGCAGGGAATCAAGGTGAGGCATGAGGAAGAAACAGAAAATGAGACTTACTTCCTCTTTAGAGAGATTATCACAATGTCAATATTTATTTCATCTCTTTATTTCATATAAACACCATACATATTAACAGAGAGTATGAATCAAAACAAATCTCAGTCATCAGATTTCTAATCCATTGTTTGTCCAGCCTATCTTACGGCACAAAAGACTGAAATATCCTTTGATTGCAGTGTATAAGTAAGCTGCGAGTGGTTGATGTGGGTGCCTTGATCTAACACTGTCACTTTTGTAAGTTCATGAGTTATAGTTCATAGGATATAGGAGCAGAATTAGGCCGTTCGGCCCATCTAGTCTACTCCGCCATTTAATCATGGCTGATGTATCTCTCCCTCCTAACCCCATTATCCTGCCTTCTACCCATAACCTCTTGCACCCGTAATAATCAAAAAGCCATCAATCTTCCCTTTAAAAATATCCCAATGACGACCTCCACAGCCGTCAGTGGCAATGAATTCCACAGATTCACCACCCTCTGACTAAAGAAATTCCTCCTCATCTCCTTTCTAAAGGTACGTCCTTTTATTCTAAGGCTAAAACCTCTGGTTCTGGACTCTACCACTAGTGGAAACATTCTCTCTGCATTCACTCTATCCAGGCCTTTCACTATTTGGTAAGTTTCAATGAGGCCCAACCCTCATCCTTCTAAACTCCAGCGAGTGCAGGCCCAGTGCCGTCAAATGCTTTTTCTCCCTTGATACACTTTGTAGAATCAATCCCTCAGCATGGTCATGGACAACTCCTCCAACCCACCCTGCAGGCTGTAGGCAGCCCCTAGAGCCTTTCCAGAGAAATGGTTGTCTCTCAGCCATTGATAAGAATCTCTGAGTACACCCTGTGAGTAAATGGGACTAGGATGGTTTAATGCGATGGTCAGCATGGATGTGGTGGGCTGAAGGGCCTGTTTCTGTGACATTTTGCTGATTCTGCACGGGAAACAGACATGGAAAAAGAATGAGGCGACCAGATCTTCTGCGAGGACATAGAACACAGGACAGCACAGCACAGGAACAGGCCCTTCGGCCCACAATGTCTGTGCCCGACACTGTGTCACGTAATCTTCTCTGCCTGTACGTGATCCATACCCATCCATTCTATGCATATCCATGTGCCTATCTAAAAGCCTCTTAAACACCACTAATGTATCTGCCTCCACCACCACCAGGCACCCACTGCCCTTTATGTAAGAAAAGTGCCCACGCACATCTTTAAACTTTGCTCCTCTCACCCTAAAGCTATGCCCTCTGGTATTTGACATCTCCACCCTTGGAGAAAGTTATGACTGTCTGCCCTATCTATGCTGCTCATAATATCCCCCTCGACCTCTGGCATTGCAGAAAGAAACCAATTCAAGTTTGTCCAATCGTTCTCTATGGCCAGTACCCCCCAATCCAGACAGGACAGCATGCTGGTTAAAAAAACAGACGAGAGTGTTGGAGTAACTCAGTGCGTCAGGCAGCATCTCTGGAGAACATGGATAGATGGTGTATTGGGTTGGGACTCTTTTTTAGACTGATTGTGGAAGGGGTTAGGAATTGGGAAGGAAGCTGGAAGAGAGGAGGGGCCGGACAAAGCCTGGCAAGTAATAGGTGGATACAATTGAAGGGGGGGGGGTGTTGTTGGTAGGCAGATGATAGACACAAAAGGCTGGAGTAATTCAGCGGGACAGGCAGCATCTCTGGAGAGAAGGAATGGGTGACGTTTCGGGTCAAGACCCTTCTTTAGTCTGCTTGTAGTCAGTAGGCAGATGCTTGGACACAGGTACAGTTTAGCACTCAGACAAACCACTTCTGCACCCTCTCCAAAACCTTTGCACCCTTCTGTAACGGGGAAACCGGAACTGCATGCAATTATTAAGGCCAACAAAATGGCTGGGGCCACATTGTCTAAAAGTGAATGACATTTTATGCAGCATGAAAAGGAGCAACAGGATTTTTAAATTAACTTTGTTGACTGTTGTACTTCGCAGAATTATTATTTGTGGATGTGAGGGCGTGAGTTGATCTTGGCTGAGGCCCAAGTGATTGTTTTTGTCGACTGCAAGAACATCTTCAGACAGACGGCCTTGGTAACACATACTGATTAACGGTGGTGTGTTTCAGAGGCAGAGAACAAATTCTGGCTGGAGTTCTTGCAAGGTGGCCCAATATTATATTGGAGCCATCAATCACGAGGTGTAGAAGCAGCAAGCAGCAGAACATTTGGAACTGCAGGTGAGACGGCAACTACGACGGTAACTAGTAGGAAGGAACTGCAGATGCTGGTTTAAACCGAAGATAGACACAAAATGCCAGAGTAATTCAGCGGGACAGGCAGCCTCTCTGGGGAGGAATGGGTGATGTTTCGGGTCGAGACCCTTCTTCACACTGGCCTGAATAAAGGTCTCAACCCGAAACGTCAACCATTCCTTCTCTCCAGAGATGTTGTCTGTCCCGCTAAATTTTTCCATCATTTTGTGTCTATTTTCGGAAGGAAACTGGATTGGTTGCAATTTAAGGAAACTGACTGTCATCAGAAGCTGAATTGACCAATCTGCTGTCACCCTTAATATACCTTCATTTTACCTTTGCATGCAAAGCAATTTAGAGATTGTTACCTTGAGATTAAAGGGATAGATTTGTACCTGCAGCAGGCATTGAGGGTTTATTTGCAGTATATATCTGAGTAGGAAAGGCTTATACCATCTTGGTAAATCCATATCTCTAGTTATTTGGTGGTGGGGAATAAAATATCCTGGAGGAATTCAGCATCTGTAGAGGTAAAGGATGGTCAAAGTTTTATGTTGAGACCCTGCATCAAGGCTGGGAGTGTAGAGGGGAGATGATCCGTGCTACTGAGGCGAGGGGGAGGGTTGGGACAGGGACTGGCAGGTGTTTGCTGGAACCAGGTGAGGTGGGGGTAAAATTGAAGTAAAACAGATTTTCACTCTCCATCGACTTGAACTCCTACTCCAAATTTCCGAACCTTGAAGGTCAAGGGGAGAATGGGGTTGGGAGGGAGGGATAGATCAGCCATGATTGAATGGTGGAGTAGACTTGAAGGGCTAAATGGCCTGATTCTACTCCTATCACTTATGATCTTGTCTTGCAGCTAATAAAAAGACACATGGGTGGCAGGGTGGCGCATGTGGCAGAGTTGCTGCCTTGTAGCGCTAGAGATCTGCATTTGATCCTGACCTCGGGTGCTGTCTTTGTGGAGTTTGTCCTTCCCCTCTGTGACCGCGTGTGTGTTTTCCCCGAGTGCTCTGGTTTCCTCCCACACTCCTGAGTCGCACAGGTTTGTAAGTTAATCGGCTTCCGTAAAGATTATAAATCATCCCCAGTGTGCAGGATAGTGCTAGTGTACGGGGACCGCTGGTCGGCGCGGACTCGGTGGGCTAAATTACCTGTTTCTGTGCTGTATCTCTAAACTGAATGAAACTAAACCAGAGACTGCAGATGCAGGGGTCCTGAGCAAAACACTAAGTCCTGGAGGAACTCAGCGGGTCAGGCAGCCTCTGTAGAGGGAATGGACTGGTGACATTTTGGGTCAGGACCCTTCTTCTTCAACTGATTGGTGTAGGAGGTGGAAAGCGGGAAATGGGTGGCAGGGATGGGACAAAGCCTGGCGAATGATAGATGGATACAGGCGAGGGGAGCTTTATTGGTGGATGGGCGGAGTAAGTGACAAAGGCTGGAGGCGTAAAGGGTGTCAGATAAAGAGAGAAGAAGAGGGGTGAAACATCGTCGGTCCATTCCCTTCACAGCTGACCTCCTCCAGTGTCTGAGGAAGGGTCTCGACCCGAAATGTCACATATTCCTTTATCCCCAGAGATGCTGCCTGACCCGCTGAGTTACTCTGGCTTTTTGTGTCCATCTTCCTCCAGTGCTATGTTGGTTTACAGCCAAAACTATGTGTCCTACGCCAGATAAGATGTAATCATTACCGGTTGTTAAACACTTTAACTCCCCCTCCCATTGCCCCACACTGACCTTTCTGTCCTGGGCCTCCTCCAATGTCAGTGTGAGGCCCAGCACAAATTGGAGGAACAGCACCTCACATTTCGCTTGGGTAGCTTACACCCCAGCGGTATGAACATTGGTTTCTCTAACTTCAAGTAACCCTTGCTTACCTGCTCTCTCCATTCCTCCCCCTTCCCCATTCTCTCCGACCAGTCTGACTGTCTCCAACTACATTTTATAGTCTGAAGAATGGTCTCGACCCGAAACGTCACCTATTCCTTCGCTCCATTGATGCTGCCTCACCCGCTGAGTTTCTCCAGCATTTTTATCTACCTTCCATTTTTCCAGCATCTGCAGTTCCTTCTTAAACATTTTATCTCTGTTTGCTTTGTTGTTTAACTTCTCCCAGCTAACAATGATCTATTCTACATTTTCCTTGATCTCCATTCCCTTTGTCCTATTTTCGCACTATACACTTCCTTATCTCTGTAACTCCCTCTCCACAGAAGAAGGGTCTCGACCCTGAACATCACCCATTCCTTCTCTCCAGTGATGCTGTCTGCCCCGCTGAGTTACTCCAGCATTCTGTGTCTATGGAAGATGTAATAAATCTCATTTTGTGTTGCGTCAGTGGTGAGTGTAATCAGAAGTCACTTGCTAGACTAGCTCGGCAATTGAAAATCCTGAATTTGGGAATGCTTAAAAAAGCTAAGGGGCCGGGCAACTGTTGCAGATGTTATTTGAATTTACAAGTCTGTCAAGTGCAGAGTGCTGAGTAAAGATCCCCTTTAATGGCCCTGTGGGTGGTCTTATTGACAGCTTTCACTTTGTCACTGTCTGCCTGCCACTGTTAAAGTCCCGCTTTATCATCAGTTCAACACCACTCGTTTGTGTTTACCCTGTAATTTATTTGCGACCTTCCCAAAAAGAGGGAGATCTAACGCGCTGCAATTACCATATAATTAGTGCTTTTAAAACCGCTTAATTTATTTATTGCCGGCATTCTCTCTCTGCTGTTTTGCTTTGACTTTGTGAATTTAAAAGGTACGTTTGCGAAACCCTGGCTCAGGGAATTGAAGAACCCTGGTCTCTTGGGAACTGAACGTGCCGATGCTGAACTGTCTGTGAAGCTGACCGAAAAAACTAAATCTGAAACTATTTACTCCCGATATGTGACCAACTAAATTGGAATAGCTGTGAGTCCTGTGAGTCCTTTCACATTCACAAAGTAATCAGGGCTGAGGCACAGCACCACGTACATGTGCGAAGCCGCGTTTAAAGACAGCACAATTACACGTTATTCCGTCCTTCAAAACTCATAAAATCTTCTCAGAAACCCATTAATTTCTGTTCATCCAAGAGAAAGTCATACTGTGCCTAGTCGGAGCCAGGGTATTGAGCCTAGATGCTCATTTACTCCGTGAAGTGGTAATCAACTGCTGACAATGGAAAGCCTCTGAGCTTGAATAGCTACTTGGAGGGTGCAAGATTGCACAGTAGAGGTTGCAGAGACACAGTGGGCCAAATGGCCTCCTTCCTCACAAATAAGGTTCTGCAACTGGGACAAAGATCTCTCGAAGACAAGACACAATGTGGCTGAGTAACTCAGCGGATCGGGCAGCATCTCTAGAGAACGAAAAAAAGGTGGCGTTTCTGGTCGAGACCCTTCCTCAGACTGAGTCAGGGGAGAGGGAAACTAGAGCTAAGGGTCTGTCCCACCTAGGCGATTTTTTAGGCGACTGCCGGCGACTGTCATAGTCCTAGCAGGTCGCCGAAAAAACGGCAACTGGACCCCCCCTACGACAATGTCTACGACAAGCTACAACAACCTACCACCTAGTCGACAAGCTTCGGCAAGCTACCGACAACCAGCGACCCATTAGGATGTCCATCTACGACCACACCTATGACAACCTACGACCACACAGGCAACAACCGAAGTCAACCAACCCGCGACAAGCTATGACCCTGTCGGCGACAACTGAAGACAATTCAGTCACTGGTACCTGTCGCTGGTTGACGTAGGTTGACGTAGGTAGTCGCCAATGTGAATTCACCGGAGTCAGCACCGGCGACAACCTACGTCACCTGGCAACAACCTACGACTGCGCTTGCGTCAGGAGAAGGCAAGCTGCGCTCATTGGCGTCAACCCATGCGGCAAAACATTTTGAACGTGTTGAAAATCCAGCGGCGACCAGACAGACGCTACAACTCTGGGCGACTGAGGAGACTACTCATGACCATGCAGGCGACACCCCGGCAACCATGTGGCGACAGCCTAGTCGCCTGTAGTCACCTAAACAATAGCCTAAGTGGGACAGGCCCTTTACAAAAACGCACAAAGAACAAATCAGGGCCGGCACTGATGGCCAAGGAGCCCACAATGGTCAACTCTCTCGGGTCAGTGATGGAAAGATGCAATGCAGGGCATTATACTCTACTTCCACTCTGAAGAAGGGTCCCAACCCAAAACGTTGCCAGTTCAACGTTCCCTACACAGATGCAAAATAGCGGAGAGTTACGATGCGATAGAACTCCAGCACTTTGTGTTTTGCTCAAGATTCCAGTATCTGCAGTTCCCAGTGTCTCCAAACTTGTACATAGATGGGCAGATACATAAGAAGCAGCAGGTGGACAGGCATGGGTGGATGAGATTCTGGAGGGGTTAGTTTTGACGTTTACTTCCTCCCGTGAGCCATTAAATGGACATGGTCGGTTTCATGCGGGTCAGATGCAGTAACAGAAGCAGAGAGACCAGACAGGCTGGGACTGTTTTCCACAGAGCGAAGGAGGTCGAGGGGTGACCTTACACAAGTTTAGAAAATCATGAGGGGTTTAGATCAGCTGTAATAGTCACAATGTTTGTTTCCCAGGATAGGGAAGTCTAAAACTGGAGGACAGATCTCAGGCTCCTGTACCTTTGACAGCAGATGACAGCAGGGAGATGAGAATGTGGTCAGGGTGGTGTGTGGGTCGCTGATGATATTGGCTACCATTTTGAGGCAGCACCTCGGGTAGATCTCTTCGATGGTGGAAAGGTTTAAGGTGGAAGGGAAAATATATAAAGGGGATCTGAGAGGCAACAGTTCGTGCAGAGGATGGTAGGTATCTGGAAGAAGCTCAATTCTCAGTTATACTGGGTAATAGTGGGAGCCATTCGAGGGTGACAGAGGAGGCACTGCTGCTCTTACCTGGATCGGGGGCAGGTCAGTACATCCAGCTCATGGACCGGACTTTAGACTTTTTCTTGTTGTAAGTGGCACCAAAATGTGGCGACTGGTGCATGCGTGAGTTATGCAAAAAAAATTTAGTTTAATTTAGTTTAGAGATACAGCGCAGAAACAGCCCACCGAGTCCACACCGACCAGCGATCCCCGCACATTAACACTACCCTACACGCACTAGGACCAATTTTCCACATACACCAAGCCAATTGACCTACATACCTGAACGTCTTTGGAGTGTGGGAGGAAGCCGAAGATTTCGGTGAAAACCCACACGCAGGTCACGGGGAGAACGTACAAACTAAACTCCATACAGGCAGCACCCGTAGTCGGGATCGAACTCGGGTCTCCGGAGCTGCAAGCGCTGTAAGGCGGCAACTCTACCGCTGCCCCACTGTGGCCGCACTTGTGCAGTGCACTTGTGACATTAAAGCCACCATTGAACCATTAACCTCTCCACAATACTGCAAACTGAGGTACATAGTGCATGGAATACAAGGTCTATAGTCGGTCGCAGTGAGGTTGGGTTGTAGTTAGGGTTGGGTCTTCAACACTGCACATCTGGTATTGCGTATGTGACGTATAAACTTGACTTGATGCTGTTGGGAAGAAGCTGTTCTTGAACCTGAAGGTCACCGTTCTCAGACTCCTGCAATGACATTCTTACTTGCTGCAGCTCAACAGGCCCGCAAACACTATTACACACAGGCAAATATATGATCGTCGATAATACAATAAATTAATAACAGTAATACGAGGCAAACATAATAGTGCAAAATCATAGTCTGCAGTGTGACCAAAGACACAGCCCATAGAAGATCACAGTCGCTGAGGTTGATGTTGTGCAGTGTTGAAGAGCTTGGCGGTTGCTGGGAAGAAGCAGTTCCTGAACCTGGAGGTCACTGTTTTCAGACTCCTGCATCTCCTTCCCGATGGTAGCAGCGAGATGAGAGCGCGGCCAGGGTGGTGAGGGTCTTTGATTATGCTGGATGCATTTTTGAGGCAGTGTCGCCTGTAGATCCATTCGATGGTGGGGGAGGCCAGTGCATGAGATGGGCCCGGCAGTGTCCACCACTCTCTGTCATCTCCTTTGTCTCTGGGCGTCCGAGTTACTGAACCAACTCGGGATGCAACCAGTCAGTATGCTCTGCACCGTACATCTGCAGAGGTTCAATGGGGGTGTATGGCCACATTCCTAATCTCAACCTCCTGTACTTGTACTGAGAGAGCACTTGGAAGTCAGTTCTGCAATACAGCTTCTTGCATGTTATCCCAGCAGAAGTTTGGCATGATAAAAAAGTTTTACAATTTCTGGGACTTTACTCACTTCCAGTTACATTGGCAGAACTCCAAAACATTCCAAAACATGTCTTAAATGTTGTACAAAGATGTACAATTACATTATTATCATAAATAAATGTCAAAGCATAATAAAATAATATTAATAAAAGTAGATGCATGGGAACTTTCTCACTGCCCTGGGTTCCAGGATTGACAAAAAGTGCTGGAGTAACTCAGCAGGTCAGGCAGCACCTCTGGAGAAAAAGGTACAGGTGAGGTTTCAGGTCGGGATTCTACTTCAGTCTCTTCAGAGTCATCTGCAGTTCGTTTCTACACACTTTGTTCCACTGCGAAATCTCCTCAAGGTATGCCTACTTTAAAGACATATGTGTAAGAAGGAACTGCAGATGCCTGGTTTAAAATGAAGATAGACACAAAAAGCTGGTGTAACTCAGCGGGACAGATAGCATCTCCGGAGAAGGATGGGTGACGTTTTGCATTCGAAGAAGGGTCTCGACCGAAAAACGTCACCCATTCCTCCCCTCCGGAGATGCTGCCTGTCCCGCTGAGTTACTCCAGCTTTTTGTGTCTATCTACTTTAAAGAGGCTTCCTCCTCTCCCCGAAGGGAGTTCTGTGAGACCCTCCCTCACCGCTGGACTCCTCTGTGATTCCTCCTGCTCTCCGACTCTATGACCATGTTCTAACCCGTATTTGCCTACCACAGCCACGTGCATTTTCTCCGCCGTTTCCTTGGCCTCACTCTTCCAGCTCCGCTTCCAGGCCACCCAATTCGAAAGCATCTGCAGTTCCTTTCTACACAAGTTGCAGGAACAGCATCTCCTATTTCGTTTTGGGCTGTTTACCAGCCCAGTGGGTATGAATATTGAGTTCACTAACTTCAAGCTAACCCCGCCATTCCCTCTCTCTCTCCATCCCTCCCCCACCCAAGTCGCACCAGCTTCTCGTTATCACCCAACAAACAGCTAACAATGACCTCTTTCCTTTTTCATAGTTGTTTGTTTGCATATCTTTCATTCATTGTTCTTTATCTCTCTACATCATCATCTGTATCTTTCGTTTCCCTTTCCCTTTCCCGTGATGTTCAAACTAAAGAAGGGTCTCAACCCGAAATGTCACCCATTCCCTCTCTCCAGAGATGCTGCCTGTCCCGCTGAGTTACTCCAGCTCTTTGTGTCTATCTTCGGTTAAATCATATCTGCAGTTCCTTGCCTACTCCTTCCGACCCCTCTGGGTTCCAGGACCTGGGATTCACACAAGCAGCGGGTGTCTGTCCTCATCACCAGCAACAACTGTGGTGCAGAGGAGCTGGGGCCGACCGGTGGGCCAGGTTTTCCTAGCCGTCGGTGGGGCAATGACGGACTCGTTTTCCTCCGCAGTGGCTTGTCACACACCGGGGATTAATGTCAGTGGTGAACGCACTAAGTCATGGGTTGTGCGAGCCAATCAAGGAAAGCAAACACTTTCCAAGGGGGGCTTGTTTCCCCACATCCCCCCTCTTCTCTCCTCCCCTTCCTTCTCCCAGAAAAAAAACATCCCTCTCTCTCTTCCCCGCTCTTACGCACACCACCCTTCTCTCTTCCCCTCACCTACACCTCCCCCTCCCCTTTCTCCCCACTTTCCCCTCTCCTCCTTCCCTTTTTCCCCACACGCCTCTCTTCCCCCCCCCCCCTCCCCTTTCTCCTTACCTTTTCTCTCTTCCCCCTCCCCCCACATGCCCTCTCTCTCCTCCCCCCTCCCATGTACCTCAACTGGACACAACTATTTATCCCCTAGCCCTCCCCCTCCATCTATATTCCTTTCTCCTGGCTCCATAAGTCGCAACTCTTCAGTCCTCTTGTCTCACATGTCTTGCCACTTACCACGAGTTTGATTTTTTTTTTTAACTTGGGAGAGCTCTTGAATTACCTCGTACAGTGGGACGACCCCTTAACAATGGAGGCGGAATCATTTGCAGACAAAAACTCATTCAAATAAAGCGAGTGTACCCGAGGAGGGTAAAGTATTACAATGGTTAAACTAGCAGACTAGGACCTCAGGGCCCGGCCACAGTGCCAGACACATGGGTTTGAATCTCACCATAACAGATGGGGGAATTTAAATTCTTTTAATGAAATAAACTTGGATCAAACTGACCACAAAGCTACCAAATTGTTGTAAAAGCCCATCTGGTCCAGGCATGTGCTTCAGGCCAAGAGGCTGCTGTCCTACCCCAGTCTGATCTGCTTGCATATCCCAGACCACTGGACTAACATGTTTGGAGGCATAAGAAACTGTAGATGCTGCAACCCTGGGCCAAGATTCCCCAAAGTGGATAGACACAAAAAGCTGGAATTACTCAGCGGGTCAGGCAGCATTTCTGGAGAAAGGGAATAGGTGATGTTTCGCGTCTAGACCCTTCGGAGTCTGAAGAAGAGTCCTGATCCAGAATGCCATCTGCACATTCCCTCCATGGATGCTACCTGACCCGCTGAGTTCCCCAACATTTTAGATAGATACAAAGTGCCGGGGTAACTCAGCTGTTCAGGCAGCATCTCTGGAGAAAAAGGATGGGTGATGTTTCGGTTCATGACCTTTCTTCAGACTCTGAAGTCTGAAGAAGGGTTTCAACCCAAAATGTCAGGATCGAACCCGGGTAACTGGCGCTGTGAGGCAGCGGTTCTACCAGCTGTGCCACTGTGCCGCGCTGGGTACTCCATTGGCAGGCAAAATTAACAAGTCTTACCACTCAACCTGAGGCACCCCTGCCCTCTCCACATCCCTCTGCACCATCCATCCCATCCCCTTTGCTCCATTTCAGGCAGATGCCGCTATTTGTTCAGGAAGGAACTGCAGCTGATCCTTTAAACCGAAGATAGGCACAAAAAACTGGAGTAACTCAGCGGGTCAGGCAGCATCCCTGGAGAGAAGGAAGGTGATGTTTTGGGCTATTTGTTTCTTTTTTTTTAAGGGATGAGACAGTGAGATCAAAGGTTGGGTCTCGGGAGGGAAGGAACAAGGAAAGGAAATGTGGAGAGGAGCACAAAAGCTCTGCATTTCTCATCCTTCTACCTTCCGAAGAATCCACCAGGGACTATACTGGACGTTGGACAATTTTTACATTTATCAAGCCATTAAACCAACAAACTTGTACGTCCTTTGGAATAGACAATAGACATAGTGCAGGAGTAGGCCTTCGGCCCCTTCGAGCCAGCACTGCCATTCAATGTGAGTCAAGGCGCTGATCCTCCCTAATCAGTACCACCGTTCCTGCCTTCTCCCCATATCCTCCCCACGACTGCCGCTATTTTAAGAGCCCTATCTAGCTCTCTCTTGAATGTGTGAGGAAACTGAAGATCCCGGAGAAAACCCACGCAGGTTACGGGAAGAACGTACAAACTCCGTTACAGACAGCGGCAGCAGTCGGGATTGAACCCGGGTCTCCGGTGCTGCATTTCTGCTGTAAGGCAGCAATTCTACCGCTGTGTCGCCCATATCCCTCACACAGCATGGAGATCTCAGCCACTTCCCTTCCCACCGAGAGAGCTTTCTAAACATTCCCAGGTGCTTTGCCCCTTCATTATGAAGCAGAGTTTGACTCCTCAAGCCCTTTCTCGTTGACTTCCTTTCTGACTTCCCACTGTATGATGGATGGGGAGGGAGGCCTGCATCTTGAATGCCCGACCTCCAAGTCTCTAATTATGGAGGAATTTCCCACGGTGGGGGTTTCACTTGTTAAGCCAAAGCCTTAGGCCTCTCTTGCTTCAAGCACTTGCTCCGTGAGGAATTCAATTACATCTTCCCAGCAGCGTGAGGTCTGAGCAGAGAGGAGAGTACCTGAGAACTATGTGCAATTGTGAGAGGCATAGATAGGGTAGATGGCCAGAACTGTTTGCCCAGGGTGGAAATGCCAAAGACCAGAGGGCATAGCTTTAAGGTGAGAGGGGCAAAGTTAAATAGGTTCTAAGATCATTAGGGATTAGAATTAGGCCATTCAGCCCATCAAGTCTACTCCACCATTCATCATGGCTGATCGATCCTCTCCCTCCTAATCCATTCCTCCTGCCTTCTCCCAAAATATGAGTTGAGTGGGGCAAGTTTTTCAACACAGAGTGGTGGGTGCCTGGAAGTTGCTGCCAGAGGTGGTGGTGGAGGCAGATACGATAGTGGCGTTTAAGAGGCTTTTGGATAGGCACGGTGCATAGGGAGGGATATGGATCACGTGCAGACAGAATTTTCAATGTAACTTAGCATCATGTTCAACACAGACATTGAAGAAGGGTCTCGACCTGAAACGTCACCCATTCCTTCCTCCAGAGGTGCTGCCTGTCCCGCTGAGTTACTCCAGCATTTTGTGTCTATCTCTTGTGTAAACCCCGCATCTGCAGTTCCTTCCTACACATGACGGAGAGCACCACCGACGTGACTGAAGCACGTCATCTCCTGGCACCCCCCCCCCCCCCCCCCCCCCTCCTCCCGCCTCACTCACTCTATTGATGAATCCTCCAACTGGTGAGCTTGCAGCTGGTCCCTGGAGAGAGGACCCAGTCGTATATCTTGTATAAATTTATGAGTTTAGTCCTGGCATTCCTTCAACTACATCATATTATCGGACAAATTACAAAATCAATAGCGCTGGGTCTGGATTTTTATGGTGCGGCAGACTTGACCGCTGTTGCTCTGCTCTTCCCCACTCACATCCATTCAGGTCACTTCCACTCTCCCCATCTGCCCTCGGTTTCCATGATTAAACACCAGCTCCCCTGCCCTCCCCTCTGCTCCCTTCCTCTCCTCTCCTCCCCTCTCACCCTCCCCCCCCACCCTCCTCTCCCCTCCCTCCACTCCCCACCCTCCTCTCCCCTTCCTCTCCTCCTCTCCGCTCCCCTTCTCTCCCTCTCCCACCTTCCTCTCCCCTCCCTCTCCGCTCCCCTTTTCCTTCTCCCTTCCTCTCTCCTCTCCCCTCCCCTCCTCCTTCTCCCCTCCCACCCTCCTCTCTCCCGCCCCTTCCCTCCATCTCCCCGTCACCTCTTTTCCTCTCCCTTTTCCTCCCCTCCACTCGCTCTCCACCCTCCCCTCCCCACCCTTCCCCTCCTCTCCCCACCCCTTCCCTCCTCTCCCATCCCCACCCCTCCCCTCCCTCTCCCCTGCCATCCTCTCCCCTACTCTCCTCTCCTCTCCCTTTCCCTCCACACGCCTCCCCTCTCCCCTGCCATCAACCCCCTCCTTTCCAGTCACCTCTCCATCCCCTCCCCTCACCTCGTTTTGCACCCCTTCCATCCATTCCCCTCCCCTCTCCCCCTCCCCTCCCCTCCCCTCCCCTCCTCTCAGTCACAAACACACTCCTCAGGAGGGCACAGCCCGTAAGGAGTCTTGGACCCGTTCATCTCCACTTCTGTTCTGATTTCCTGGTGAGGTGGGATGTGCACAGTGACTTACATTTCCCTATGACTGAATGGGAGGCTGTTCAGCCCATCTCCGTTCCATGCTGGCTCTCAAAGTCAATGGTTCAATGGCTCTTTATTGTCACATTTGGTGCAAACACACATTGAAATTATTTTCTTATGTACAGTCCAGTAGAGTATCGTCTGACCGAAGCACAATTCCCTGATTCACAAAATGTGCAGGAATAGTCCACTGAGCCCACGTTTTGGCACCATTCTGCATTCTAGGTCTTCCGTGCGGCTCCCGATCTAGGCGAGCCCCAGGCTGCTACAAGGTCTCCAGTTGTCGCCTTCCTTGGATGGCAGGATCAACCCGCGAACTGTCCACCTTTGTGACCTGGGGCCGCCTCCCGCAGCCGACCTTGAGGGCGCGGTTGACCAGAACCCCGGTCCCTCTCCTCATACCGGCCTTGCTCCTTGCATGTCCCTGAATCAATCAACTCAAACTCAGGTACAACGGGTGGAGCAAAGGAGGAGATACAGAGTTCAGAATATGTTCAGCACTGTAGCGCATCAGTTCCACAGACAAGGTCCAATGTCCACAATGGGATAGAGGTGAATCGGACAGTACTCTAACTCATGGAAGAACCATTCAGAAGCCGGAGAACAGATGGAAATAATGAATGAATGTGGAAAGTAATTACACTGAAAGTGAAAAGTGAGGTAATGGTTGATACAGGTAAGGGGAGATTTTGATATACAGTTGGTGGCCCATCCACCTCTCTCTCAAGTTCAAGTTCAAGTGAGTTTATTGTCATGTGTCCCTGTATAGGACAATGAAATTCTTGCTTTGCTTAAGCACACAGAAAATAGTAGGCATTTACTACAAAACAGATAAATGTGTCCATATACCATGATATAAATATACACACATGAATAAATAAACTGGTAGTGCAAATAACAGAAAGTGGTTGCTAATAATCAGAGTTTTGTCCGAGCCAGGTTTAATAGCCTGATGGCTGAGGGGAAGTAGCTATTCCTGAACCTGGTTGTTGCAGTCTTCAGGCTCCTGTACCTTCTACCTGAAGGTAGCAGGGAGATGAGTGCGTGGCCAGGATGGTGTGGGTCTTTGATGATACTGCCAGCCTTTTTGAGGCAGCGACTGTGATAAATCCCCTCGATGGAAGGAAGGTCAGAGCCTATGATGGACTGGGCAGTGTTTACTACTTTTTGTAGTCTTTTCCTCTTCTTCCCACCCTAAACCCCCCCCCCCCCCCCCCCCCCACTCTGAGTCCCACCATATACTTGCACCTATTTCTCCTTTCCCAGTCCCCTTCCACCTACATTCCTTCCTCTAACTTCACAATTTGCAACTCTCCAATCCGTTTGTCTCACACCTTCTGTTTTTACATCTGTGGCCTTTGTCCAACTGTCTGCCTACCTGTACCCACCAGTTACCTGCCAGGCTTAGTCCTGTCTCTGGTCTCTTCCAGCTTTCCATCCCCTCCCCACCCTTCAATCAGTCTGCAGAAGGGTCCCAACCCTAAACGTCGCCTATCCATGTTCTCCAGAGATGCCGCCTGACCAGACGCTGAGTTACTCCAGCACTTTGTGTCTTTCCCCCCCCCCCCGTTAAAATGGCTGCATGTCTGGCTAGGTTGCATGAGGGAAGGTTTGTGCAAAATGCCATCCAGCTTTAAGAGAATGAAGTGGGGCGATGGGTGGTGTTTCTTCACACCGCTTCTCTGCTCTTGTTCAGGCTTCTATAAATATTCAACATTCGGCACAGATTGCTGCCAGACAGTTTTTAATAGAATCGCTTAAAACAATTAATTACCAGAGTTTTCATTCAAGCTGCATTGGAACAGATACGCGTGTAATAAAAAGCATTTATTCTGCGGTTTGTGCAGGCCTTTAGGTTATTAACATGTAAATGAAATCATCACAGCTGCTCTGGTTTGAACGTGAGGATGTGAGGAGGCAGCAACGAGCAGGGACCGGAGCAAACGCGGGCGGGCGGCCCTTCCTCTGCCGCTGTCTGTGTGAAGTTACCACGTGACAGCCTCCATCAACACCCCCCACCCCGTATCTCAGTGGGTGAAGAAATACATGCGGGGTAATAATGAGGCTGCCAGCTGGACGTACAGATGCACTGGGGCCGCATTATTATTCCTCAGCAAAATATTTCCGAATGCGTAGCCTGACGGGGGCATTGATTTTCAGGTGTCCACGGGAGGAAGACCACCATTTGGCATTTGGTCACTTGTGCCCCCTCCCGCTGTTCGACGGAAAGGTAGCGGTCTCGACATTAAAGCAGACAACTGATCGACTATTGCCAACCTTCGGCCCCCCTTCCCCAACTCCAAGCCAAATCTGATCCCCCCACCCCACACCCAATTCCCCCATCCACTTCCACATATATTTCATCCTCTGGCTTCACATTTCACGTCTCTTGTCGCGGTAAATCCTTATCCCACACTTGTTGTCTTTTCACCTCTGGCCTTTACCCAACCATCTACCTATCAACCCCCCACCCCCTTCCTCGCCTGTATCCACTATCACTTGCCAGGCTTTGTCCCACTCCCATCTCACCTCCAGCTTCTCCCCGCCCCACCCACACCAGTTTGAAGATGGATCCAGACCTGAAATGTCACCTATCCAAGTTCTCCAGAGATAGACACAAAAAAGCTGGAGTAACTCAGCGGCTCATTCTCCAGAGATGCTGCCTGACCCAGTGAGTTACTCCGGCACTTTGTGTCTTGTTTTGATCCCAACTGTGTTGTTTATGAACACACAAGAAACTACTGATGCTGGAACCTTGTGTACAATGCAAAGCGCTGGAGGAACTCGGCGGGTCAGGCAGCATCATCCCGTGCGGGAATTGACGGGCGACTGGACTCTTTGTCATCTTTGAGCCTTGCTGATTATGGTCACATCAAAGACAACCTGCAGCTCACGAGCAACAATAGCATTAATAACTAATAATTAATGCTAACAATTAATAGCATTAATTACTGGTTAAATCAGTTTGATGTTAGATAAGAGCTGAAAAGACACAAAGTGCTGGAGTAACTCAATGGGTCAGGCAGCGTCTCTGGAGAACATGGATAGGAGACGTTTCGGGTGGGGACCCTTCTTCAGGCTGGGAGCTGAATGGTGGCCAATATAGCACTTGAGAATTATAAACACTAGAAACCAGATGAAGAGCATTCAGAATCCTGTACCTTGACAATGGAAACTGAGGGTTGAATTTTGCAAATTAATTGAAATCAAAAGTATTAGCTCCACTTGGGACACGGTTTTCAGCTCCCTGAGAAAAGAAACAGGCGCTGAAGTCAATATCATTTTTTGTGATGAACATCTGTTCATTTTTCCAGCTTTCAGGTTGTGAACGGTTCAGGTTTATTATTGTCACGTGCAATGAGGTAAACATAGAACATGGAAAGTATTTGTAGGAATAGGCCATTAGGCCCTTCAAGGCAGCACCGCCATTCAATATGATCATGGCTGATCATCCAGAATCAGTACCCCGTTCCTGCCTTCTCCCCATATCCCCTGATTCCGGTATCCCCAAGAGCTAAATCTAACTCTTGAAAACATCCAATGAATTGGCCTCCACTGCCTTCTGTGGCAGAGAATTCCACAGATTCACAGCTCTCTGGGTGAAAAAGTTTTTGTGAAAAGATTTCATTTCCGTGCTGCCAAGTCGATTCAGGAGAGGAGTTGGTGGGCGACGGCGGCGGGCGCTGGACAAAGGGAGCGGATCCGGGGGGCGGGGGTCTTTCCTTCTGCATCCTCAAGGTCGACTGCAGGAGCCGCCGGCCCCCCCATGGGGAACAAGGGCTAGACAGGGCTGGGCGTGGAGTGGGACATCAGATCGCGGGACGACCAAAATGGAGGCGATGGCTGCAACGGGTCTTAGTGGCCAGCTGAAGCTGGGACTGTAGAATGGTGCCAAAATGCTACCTCTTGCATATAGACTCAGGGGGCTGCCCTGTACTGACCGGAGTGATTGTGCTCACGTACTGGGATAGTCTTGCTGAAATGTTTGCAAAAAATGTATTTCATTGTACGTGGCACACGTGACAACAAAGAAACCATTGCCCTTTGACCATCGTCAGATGGGCACATAGATATGTAGCGAATGGACGGATATAGATCACGTGCAGGCAGAGGGAATTAGTTTAACTTGGCATTGTATTCAGCACGGACATTGTGGGCCAAAGAGCCTGAACTTGTGCTGGACTCTTTTACGTTCTATGTTCTAGTCTCATCCCTTGTAGAAGATTTCCAGCATTGTCTGCTCTTTCGACGAGCAAGGCCATATCTAATGATCTGAACTGAATTCTTTCGGGCTGTAATAGAATTGGGTATGATGATTAAAAGGCTTCTATTGGATATCTCGACTTTCAGAAAGCATTTGATAAAATCCCTCACGAGGGACGTGCGGTTAGAAGTGAAATCTCGTTAGATAAATGAGTATATTGTAAGTTGTTGTAAATAACAAACCATCGTAGCTCACAGTGGTAAGTGTTCTAATTGGAAACCTTTAGCGCAAATCATTGGAGTCCTGGGATCTTTGTCATTCAGCGTATTTATAAATGGAAACTATTATGGTTATCTAGTACTACAGTTATTAATTTATTGTCTTATTGATTATCATACATGCATCTGCGTGATATTACATTTACGGGCCTGTTAAGCTGCAGCAAGTAAGAATTTTATTGTTCCATTGTTGATAAATATGATAACTAAGCACTCTTGACTCTTGGAATATAGAACATAGAACAGTAAAGACGTGCTGGTTTGTAGGTTAATTGTCGCTCTGTAAATGGCCCATAGTGTGTAGGCAGTGGATGCAAAAAATGAATAACACAGAACTAATGTGAATGGATCTTAACTATAAATAACTATCGTAACTATGTATAAGGGGTCATAACTGTCGATGGTCTGAGTGGGCTGAAGTGCTTGTTTCCATGCTGTATCTTTCGATCAATCAAGTACAGTAGTAGAACAGGCCCTTCAGCTCACAATGACCATGGTGAACGAACATGATGTCAGGTTAAATGGAGATTATTGCCATAGAGGGAGTGCAGAGAAGGTTCACCAGACTGATTCCTGGGATGTCAGGACTGTCTTATGAAGAAAGACTGGATAGACTTGGTTTATCTATATTTATCTACGCTGTTGCTAGAGTTGTAACAAAGACCAAAAAATTTGAGCATATTACACCAATTCTTAAATCCTTACATTGGCTCCCTGTATGTCAGAGAATTGATTTTAACAATATACAATAACAATACAAATTTATTGTCATTTGAGCCCCAGTGAGACTCAAACGAAATTTTGTTTCCACAGCCATACAAACAAAAACAATGTCCTACAGACATACACACAATTAAGTTCACACAAACATCCATCACAGTGAACCCACTGTGATGGAAGGCAAAAGTCTTTTCTCTCCCCTGCTCTCCATGTCTCTCCCGATGTCCAAGCCCCAGGCGGGCGATGATAAGTCCCACGGCTTTTTAAAATCCTGCTGCTCACCTATAAATCACTACATGGTTTAGGGCCAAAGTATATCACTGACATGCGTCCACTATATAAGCCTTCTAGACCGCTAAGATCTTCTGAAACCAATCTGCTAGTGATTCCCAGAGTAAATACAAAACATGGGAAAGCAGGATTTAGTTACTATGCAACAAATAGCTGGAATAAACTTCCTGAAGATTTAAGACTTGCCTCAACTTTGACCACTTTTAAAACAAGACTGAAAACTTTTATGTTTACTTTAGCTTTCAGCTAAATCTTAACTACATTGCACTTTTAACTTTTGCACTTTTTATAATGCATTTTTAATTTTGCTTTTCTTTTCTTTTAGTTCTTCTATTTTATTTCATTTTATTATTTCATTTATTGTATGACATGTTTTTGTGTGAAGCACTTTGAGTCTGCATCGTGTATGAAATGTGCTATATAAATAAAGTTGCCTTGCCTTGCCTTGCCTATATTACTAAAACTCTGTTCTTGACCGGTTTCGGCTTTCTGTGCTGCGGTTTCCGAGAGTACGCCGCCACCTACGGCCGTCATTTTTGGCCACATCGCTCAGAGCCCCCCTCCGCCGTGTGTGTGCCGAGGATTTTTCCCGTCGATGAAAATTGACAGAGATATTAATGTTTTTACAACATCCCCCATTCTCTCAGCTGCCCCTGCTGGCGGCAGGGGGGAGGGACTATAAAACCAGGAAGTGGTGTGCATCAATCAGTCTCTGCAAGTGGTGTGCCTCAATCAGAGCTTTGAATGACACTGACAAATGTCTACAGCACTGTGAGTACCCTTAATTTGGTTTGAAAATGAAAATATGGTTAGAGGTAAAAAAGCACTGCCTGCAAATGGTTGTTTGGGTTTGGGTTGAAGTAAAAAGGTACTCTCTCTCCGCCCCTCCCTCTCCCCCCCCCCCCTCTCCCCCCCCCCCCCTCTCCTCTCCCCCCCCCCTCTCCTCTTCCCCCCCCCTCTCCCCCCCCTCTCCTCTCCACTCCCCCTCTCCTCTCCCCCCTCTCCTCTCCCCCCCTCTCCTCTCCCCCCCTCTCCTCTCCCCCCCTCCTCTCCCCCCCTCTCCTCTCTCCCCCCTCCTCTCTCCCCCCGCTCCTCTCCCCTCACTCTCCTCTCCTCCCCCCCCTCTCTTCTCCCCCCCCCTCTCTCCCTCTCTCTCTCTCTCTCTGCCCCTCCTCCCCTCCATTAGCGTGAGTGCGGGAAGGGGGGGGGGGGTAGTTAGTGTGTGACGCTGCATTCCACCTCCCCCCCACAACCACACGTTGGGGGAACAGACCCAACGGGTCTGCACTTGGTCTAGTACTCTCTAGAATTTAGGAGATTGAGAGGGGATCTTATAGAAACTTACAAAATTCTTAAGGGGTTGGACAGGCTAGATGCAGGAAGATTGTTCCCGATGTTGGGGAAGTCCAGGACATGGGGTCACAGCTTAAGGATAAGGGAGAAATCCTTTAAAACCGAGATGAGAAAGACTTTTTTCACACAGAGAGTGGTGAATCTCTGGAACTCTCTGCCACAGAGGGTAGTTGAGGCCAGTTCATTGGCTATATTTAAGAGGGAGTTAGATGTGGCCCTTGTGGCTAAGGGGATCAGAGGGTATGGAGAGAAGGCAGGTACGGGATACTGAGTTGGATGATCAGCCATGATCATATTGAATGGCGGTGCAGGCTCGAGGGGCCGAATGGCCTACTCCTGCACCTAATTTCTTTGTTTCTATGTTTCTAAATTAATCTCCTCTGCCTGCATGTGATCCATATCCCTCAATTCCCTGCATATCCATGTGCCTGTCTAAAAGCCTGGTAAACACTGCTATCGCACACCCGCCTCCACCACCACCCCTGGCAGCGGGTTCCAGACACTCACCCCCACCTGTATAAAACAAATGCCCCACACATCGCCTTTAAAGTTTGCCCCTCTCACGATAAAACTATGCTATTGACTCTTCATTCTTAAAAAAAACAAGAACGAATAAAGGTCCTGACCTCCAAATTGTGTGAGAAAGCAAGGCGGTTCAGAGAAAAAAGGTCAAAGTTTTGAAAAATCTACCCAGTGGTCAAACGTAATACACTGGAGATTTAATCTCAGCCAACAATGAGCAATGTAGAGAGGCTGAGCAAGGCAATGATGTTTATGAAATAAAGGACATAGGTGAATCAGTTCTTAAAGACAGCATCAGTTCTTAAAGACAACAAATGTGTTTGCATAAATCATGAATTGATGTATAAAAGTTAGATATAAGGAAACATAGAAACATACAAAATAGGTGTAGGAGTAGGCCATTTGGCTCTTCGAGCCAGCACCACCATTCAATATAATCATGGCTAATCATTCCAAATCAGTATCCGGTTCCTGCGTTTACCCCATATCCCTTGATTCCGTTAGTCCTAAGAGCTAAATCTCTTGAAAACATCCTTCTGTGGCAGAGAATTCCACAGATTCACAACTCTCTGGGTGAAAACGTTTTTCCTCATAGAAACATAGAAAATAGGTGCAGGAGGAGGCCATTTGGCCCTTCGAGCCAGCACCGCCATTCATTGTGATCATGGCTGATCGTCCCCAATCAATAACCCGTGCCTGCCTTCTCCCCATATCCCTTGATTCCCTTCATCTCAGTCCTAAAAGGCCTACCCCTTATTCTTACACTGTAAACCCTGGTTCTGGACTCCCCCAACATCGGGAAAACCTGTTTGCCAATTTAGGAGGGAAGTAATCGCAGATTTTAGCTGCCCCTTACGACATCCTTGATGATGTTGCAGAACAGCAAGTGATAGTGTGGTTTGGCTGATTTAAAAATAAAAAAAGTCTCATAATTCTATGGCACTTCTGAAAATATCACAAAGCACTCTACACCTACTAAAGTACTTATGAAGTAAGGTCACTGTTACAAGAGAAGGGAAAAAGACATATGCAGTTGTGAGGAAAATCCTGTTGTGCAGCGAATGGTGTTTATAGGGAATGCATTCCATGTGGGGAAAACAGAAACAAACCAAAAGGAAAGTGGGAAGGGAGCGAGTGGAAAATATTTGCTGGGTTAATGAGAAATTAGATTAAGATCATATGATAGGAGCAGAATTAGGCCATTTGGCCCATCACGTCTACTCCGCCACCTAATCATGGCTGATCTATCTCTCCCTCCTAACCCCATTCTCCTGCCTTCTCCCCGTAACCTCTGATACCTGTACGGATAAAGCGGATTGTTTTACTGGGATAAAAACAGGAAATGCTGGAAAGACTCAGCAGGTCAGGCAGCATCTGGGGAGAGAGAAAACGAGGTAACGTTTCACATCGGAGACACATGGTCAGAGGGTCACAGTTGCCAATGGCCTCTGTTAGTCTCATGGGCAAATAGGGTCATACAGCATGGAAACATGCCCTTTGGCCCAACTTGTCCACACCAACCAACATGCCTCACCTACACTAGCCCCACGTGCCTGCATTTGGGCCATATCTCCATAGACCTGTCATATCCATGTACCTGTCCAAATGCTTCTTAAACATTGTGATAGTATCTGCCTCAACTACCTCCTCTGGCAGCTCATTCCATGCACCCATCACCCTTTGTGTGAAAAAGATACCCCTCAGGTTCCTATTAAATCTTTCCCGCCCTCACTTTAAATCTATGTCCTCTGGTTCTCAATTTCCCTACTCTGTGCATCTACCTGATCTATTCACCTCTGTAAGATCATCCCTCACCCCCCTGCACTCCAAGGAATAGAGGCCAAGCCTGCTCAAGCTCCCCCTATAGTTCAGGCCCACGAGTCCTGGCAAAATGTTATCCAGTTAAGGCATGTCAGATTTATCAGCTGGCTTTCATGCCTGGGCAATGTTGCACTATCCTACAAATCCTACAAACACTCGCTGTCTCTGAAAATAATGAATCAACGGCAGTTCCAGTACAGGGGAAATAATAAACCCTCTGGATCCCGAACATTGCAAGTGAACCCGTCTCTCAGTGTTACCACTTCCCAGGCTCCGTCCCACCGCCACCTCTCTTCCAGCTTCCTCTCCCCCTCCCCCCCCCACCACCCCCCCCTACTACAATCAATCTGAAGAAGGGTCCCGACCCGATACATCGCCTGTCCATGTTCTCCCCAGACTCTGCCTGACCTGCAGCGTTACTCCAGCACTTTGTGTCTTTTTTTTTGCACACCAGCATCTGCGGTTACTTGTGTCTATGTGTTATTGCTCCAACCAGGAAAACCTGTTTTAGGAAACGTACGACCAGCAGAGTTATATCACAGCACACAGTAAATAAATAAACTAGCAAAACACTGCATAGTTGAATATAATTGATTTGCTTTTATGACATCGTGCAGAAGGCAATTCAGTTGAACTAGTGCAAACTTTGGTCAAACATGAAGGATGCCCTGGATTCCTCTAATGTCCTCCGTGGAGGGATGGATGGCTCAAACTGTATCCTAAGAAGTCAGAGCAGGTATAAACCATGCATCCCCTTGGGCATCCTCTGCTGTTGAGTGAAACTACAGTTGATACTGAATTTCAACTCCACTTCCCACTCGAACATTGAATGTTTTAGCATCCAAAAATGTATCGATCTCGGGCATGAATAAACACAAGACTGAACAACCAGAGCTCCCTGAGAAGAGAAGAGAAGGGCGACAGTGGCGCAGCGGTAGAGTTGCTGCCTCACAGCGCCAGAGACCCAGGTTCGATCCTGACTACGTGTGCTGTCTGTATGGAGTTTGTACCTTCTCCATGTGACCTCGTGGGTTTTCTCCGGGCGCTCCTGTTTCCTCCCACACTCGTTCAGTTTTTTGGGTTCATTTGGAATTAATAAAATTGTAAATTGTCCCTAATGTGCTAGCCCACGGGGTGATCGCTGGTCGGCACGGACTCGATGGGCTGAAGGGCCTGTTTCTGCGCTGTATCTCAAAACGAAATTGTTTGAAAGGACCCCTGCTGAAGGGATCCTTCTTCAGAACTCAAGACGTCTGAAGAACGATCTCGTCCCGAAACGTCATCCATCCTTTCTCTCCAGAGATACTGCCTGACCCGTTGAGCTACTCCGGCACCTCTAAACTAAAGAAGCATGCTGGTTTCTGCGTTGCCTGACTGATGGGAGCAAAGGTTTTCCTCAGCTCAGCTTTCTATTGCCCTTTAAACTGAGGTTATGTATCCTGGTGCTGGATTCTCCAAGTGAGCGAAACAGTCCTTACCATCCACCCAGGCAATCCCTCACACAATAGCTTATGTCCGTGTTTGAAGGTTGAGGGGAGTGGTGGCTTTAACTCTGACCTGTTTGCAACTCAAATAACAGATATAGTTCTAAACCCCAACTGAGTCAGATTCAGATTCAGATTCAAACTTTATTGGCATTGTGCAGTGTACAGTACAGAGACAACGAAATGCAGTTAGCATCTCCCTAGAAGAGCGACATAGAATATGAGCAATAAATATATATATTTACGTGCATACAGTCATAGTATTGTTTTCCTGGTGGAAGGAGTGTGGGGGGGGGGGGGGGGGAGGGGAGATTGGCAATCACCGAGGTACAGTGTTGAGTAATGTAACAGGCGCAGGGAAGAAGCTGTTCCTGGACCTGCTGGTCCGGCAACGGAGAGACCTGTAGCGCCTGCCGGATGGTAGGAGGTTAAACAGACTGTGGTTGGGGTGAGAGCAGTCCTTGACGATGCTGAGCGCCCTTCGCAGACAACGCTTGCTTTGGACAGACTCAATGGAGGGGAGTGAGGAACGGGCCGGTGAGTGCCTCCCTTACTGTTATAGAGTGATGAATTCACACAGCACAGAAACAGGTTATTCGGCCCAACTCATCCATGTTGCCCAAGGCAGGTGCCCCGTCTAAATCTTTTTTTTTTAACTTTAGAGATACCGCGTGGAAACAGGACCTTCGCCCCACCGAGTCCACGCCGACCAGCGCTCACTTCGTACACCAGCACTATCCTACGCACTGGGGGAAATTTCACAGTGTTTTTACCGAAGCCATTTAACCTACAAACCCGCACGTCTTTGGGATGTAGGGGAAAACCGGAGCCCCCAGAGAGAACTCGTGCGGTCACAGGGAGAATGTGCAATCTCGGTACAAATAGTGCCCGAGGAAGCAGCTCTACCGTTGCACAACAGTGCGCTCCAAAGCTCGTCCCAGTTTCCTGCATTTGGCCCACATCGCTCTACGCCTTTCCTATCCCTGTACATCCATCTTGCCCAGGCAGTCCGAGAGACAGGTACACAAAATTGCTGGGGAAACTCAGCGGGTGCAGCAGCATCTATGGAGCGAAGGAAATAGGCGACGTTTCGGGCCGAAACCCTTCTTCAGACTGAGAGACAGTGCCAGCCACAGCCTGGCCCACTCTTCATCCCTATGGCCTGTAGCTGGGGTTCCATCTGATTCTTGCCATCGCCTTCGTCCTCCCCTCCCCTTAGGGCGGCACAGTGACACAGCTGGTAGACCCACCGCTTCACAGCGCCAGGGACCCGCGTTCGATCCTGAGCTCGGGTGCTGTTTGTGTGGAGTTCGCATCTTTTCCCCCTGACCTCGTTGGTTTCGGGTCCGGGTGCTCCGGTTTCCTCCCACATCCCAAAGACGTGTGGGCTGGCCGATTAATTGCCGCTGTGTGTGTGTAGGGAGTGGATGAGAAAGTGGGATAATGTAGAAAGAGAATGAACGGATGATGGATGGCCGGCGTGGACTCGTTGGGCTGAAGGGCCTGTTTCTGTGCTGTAACTCTATACCCCCCCCCCCCCCCCCTCCTCAGCTTACTCCTCTGTAATTTACTCCGCATGAACAATGTGCTCAGACCCGCTGACAAAACATTCCACACAAACCATTTTCTGTGGTGGTGTGGCTTTGAGATCTTTCTCATTAAACACTGCCGCAGTTCAGATCGGGAGTAATATGTTCACTTTTCCAGTTGACTGTGCAGCGATGGAAGACTGCAGGAGGGCATCATTTATGACCTTTAGACAGCCTTTCCCAACATTTACTGCTTGGCTTATTGATTCATTTTCGGTGAGGTGCCCGCGTCCCATTCCACCGGCTTTAATCTATTTTATGCTCGTAGTGTCCACTGCATCAATAAGATTCACAGAGAGGGGGTCGTTGTTGGGAGGGAACAGCGGCGAAGCTGCCTCACAGCGCCAGAGACCCCGGTTCGATCCTGGCCTCGGCTGCAGTTTGTACGTTCTCCCTGCGACCGCGTGGGGTTTCTCCGGGTCCTCCGGTTTCCTCCCACGCTCCCAAGCCGTGCAGGTTTGTAGGTTGACTTCTGAGAATTGTAAATTGTCCCTAGCGTGTAGGATAGTGCAAACCTAACTTAATAACTAACCTAACACTGAGGCCAATTCACTGGATGTATTCAAGAGAGAGTTAGATATAGCTCTTGGGGTTAACAAAACCAAGGGATATGGGGAGAAAGCAGGAACGGGGTACTAATTCTGGATAATCAGCCATGATCATATTGAATGGGTGCAGGCTCGAAGGGTCGAATGGCACCTATTTTCTATGTTTCTAACCTAACTTAAGTTAATAAATTAACCAACTAACTAGCTGGTGTATGGAGTGATCATGGACTCGGTGTTCAGAAGGGACAGTTTCCCTATCTCACATGACATCGAGCTTTTAACTAACACTCCTCTAAACTATGGTGATCGTGGGTCATTCTTAGTTTCATCTCACAGGTCAACCTTCTTACCTCAATCTTAACTGTAAATCCTCCCATGGTCAAACAGCTGACTGAACCTCATTGTCTTGGCTACGTTGTGCCTGAAGCAAGGCAGTCACAAATGTAGTGAACACCTCAATATCCGCAGGTTCATGGGACCACAAGTTCTCTTACTGGCCAACCTTTAATCCTGAGCTCACGTCCTCTCGTTTATGTCTTCTTAATCAAATACAATATTCCCTAAACTTCATCGCAAACCAATCTCTCACAGGGTGGGTTTATAGAGGCAAAGGGTGGGCAAGGAGGGGGGGAGATAGGATGAGCAGAGGGAGAGGGAAATGTATGGAGAAGGGAAGGTAGGGTGTGGAAAGGGAGAGAGAGAGAGAGAGAGAGAGAGGTGGGATGAGAAGGGGGAGGGGGAGAGGGAGGGGTAGGGGGAGAGGGGAATGGAGGGAGAGCAGGGGAGAGAGTAGGGAGAGCACAGAGGGGGAGAGGGAAAGGTAGGGTGACGAGAGGGAGAGGGGAAGTTGGGGTAATGAGGGGGAGAGGGAAAAGTAGGGCAATGAAGGGATAGGGGGGGGGGGGGAGGGGAAGGTGCAGCAGGGAAGGGGAGGCTATTTAGAAAGAGTTAATTTTTTCCTTTGTGTATCGGGGAGCAGACTTCTGGAGCTCAGAGACAAGAGCCCAGGAACATGAATTGATAAATGAACTGTAACAAGGCATTTGTGTTGAATTTTCATGAAAACATTCAATTTATTCAGTAGCTTCATGATTCAATTAATTCTTGGCAAGCACTTGTAAATACAGGCTCAAATGAATAAATAAATGGTTCAGTGCATCCTGATGGTGCTGCCTCTTCCTCTCTCTTTCAGTGATCTTACTCCAGGTACAGTTAATCTTTCTCTGTGCGCACTTCCATCCATCTTGCTCCCGTGGCCAAATTGAACTGGATAATATATTTCCATCTTTGGGATTTCTTGGCATTCTTCCTCTCTCTCTTTGTCTTTCTCTCTTGCTCCTGCCACCTCATCCCTCTCTAATACTCCCTTTCTGTTCCTTTCTCTATTTCTCCGTCCCCCCTTAATTCCACACCCCCCAAACTCACTCCGTCAAATTCCCTCTCCCGTTTCCCCCTCTCCCCCTCCCCCCCATACTTCCTCTCTTCCTCTCTCACCTCTATCCTATCTTCTTCCTCTCTCGCTCTCTCTCGCTTTCTCCCCCTCTCTCTATCTCCCCTCTCTCTCTTTCTCCTCCTCCCCATCTATTGTTCCCCCTATCCCCCTATCCCTTTCTCCCCCTCCCTCTCACTCTCCCCCGCTCTTGTTCCTCTCTCCCCTCCCTCTCTGTCTCTCTTTATCCAATGAAGGCAACCTTTGTCACCTCTCACAAATGAGACAATGTCACCTTTATCACCCCTCGTTAGCCAACATAGGCTTTCATTTATTGTTTCCTTCTTTAAACTTTCTCTATTGCAGTTAAATTTTATTTTACTTCCCTAACTTGTAAAATCCAGGCTTTCTGTTTTTCACCCAGATGCTGTTGCTTGAGCACTTTCTTTAGCCCTGGATTACTCTGGCCTGGAATCCAAAGACCTGGAAACGTCAGGAACTAGCAAATGTCAGCATTCAAAGGGTGAATCTGGGTGGCCTCATACAAGAAGCAGAAAGTTAGTACGTAGAATCAATACTGGTTAGAATGCCAAATGTTTTGTTTTGCATTTAAGTTGCCCCTCACCAACATAATCTATTGGGATAGAAAGTTTGGGGTTGCAAGATATATTCCATCTTTTAGATGCACTGTAGATAAGAAGAAGCTTGTTGCAACCACCATGGCTATCCCGGGGGCACCAGAGACTGTAGACTCTGGTATCTTGAGTCATGAGCAATATGCTGGAGGAAAATGGACAACTTTCTCCCCTCTGCTCCATCAGCCCGAAGGAGGGTCCAGACCAGAAACGTCACCTATCCACGTTCTTCTGAGATGCTGCCTGACCCGCTGAGTTATTCTGGCCCTTTGTGTCTTTGTATGTAAACCAGCATCTGCAGTCCCTCATTTCTACATAAAGCTGGGGATTGTTAGTATTCTTTGGTATAGGTGGAACAATGGTCCAAGTCTTGCCTCTTTGTTCATGAGTTCTAAAGGAACATACATCAAGATCTGAGGTCATGATCGGTAAAATGTCCGAAGAAGGATCCCGACCTAAAACTTCACCGACCCATGTTCTCCATTGATGCTACCCGACCTGCAGAGTTACTCCGGCACTTTGTGTCTTCATACTCCCCTCTCCTCCATCAGTCTTGATACAAAACTTCATCTGTCCATTTCCCTCCACAGATGCTGCCTGACCTGCTGAGTTCCTCCAGCTGGCCTCCAGTGGCCGGTACAGTGGAGCAGCAGTAGAGTTGCTGCCCAGGTTCCATCCTGACCACAGGTGCTTGTCCTTACGGAGTTTGTACGTTCTCCCCGACCTGCGTGGGTTTTCTACGAGATCCTTGGTCTCCACATACTCATGGGGCGGGTTTGTAGGTTAATTGGCTTAGTATAAATGTAAAACACTGTCCCTAAGTGTGTGTAGGATAGTATTAATGTGTGGGGATCACTGGTCGGCGCGGATTCCGGTGGGCCGAAGGGCCTGTTTCCGCGCTCTATCTCTAAACTAATCCCATAAGAGGTAATGGGGCTCAACCTGACTATCCATCAGCTCCTCTTTGCAGTTCCACCCTGACACCTCCTGTCTCTGTCGCACCAATGGATGGTTTCCAGAAGCACGTGCGTCACAAAGGCAGAAAGACCCTCGGCCCTTCTCCGGGAGAGGAGGCCCATGAAGGAAACATGTCGGACACCACCATTCATTCATTACTGTCTTTATGTGGATGTGAGATGGGAAGCAGCGTACATTGTTACAGAGTGTGCACCAAGGACCTCCATCAGTCTGAAGAAGGGTCTCAACCCGAAACGTCACCCATTCCTTCTCTCCACAGATGCTGCCTGGCCTGCGGAGTTACTCCAGCATTGTGTGTCTATCTTCGATTTAAACCAGCATCTGCAGTTCTTTCTTGCACACTTCCTCCATCAGGTGGATTGGTTACTTAGGCCGATGGAGGCTTTTGGATGAGGCACCTTTAATTCTGCCTCCATGTAGCAGAAGCAATAAGGCTAGGAGACACGCAATGAATGGCTGAGCTCATGCAAGTGTTGAGGATGAGATGGAAGAGCTTCACCTGGCTGGTGGCTGGGAGGGAGCATTGGATCACCTGGGTTGGTGTCTGGGGTATATCTGGGGTCTACACAATTATGAGGGCCACATATAGGAGTGAAGGGTCAAGAGACAAGAATGTTTAATTGTCATAAGTACTGACAAATTGAATTCTTACTTGCTGCAGCTTAACATGACCATCAATGTAGGTAAACATATAATACAATAAGTGAGTAACCGTGATAGTAGGTAGCATAATAGTGCAAAAACGTAGTCCATCGAAGATCGTAGTTGTTGAGGTTAGTGTTGTGCAGTGTTCAAGAGGCTGACGGTTGCTGAGAAGAAGCTGTTCTGGAACCTGGAGGTCACAGCAGAGTATGAAATGTTTCGCCACTGTAAAATGTCTGAAACCAGAAGGCACAGTTTGTTTAGAGAAAACGAGGAAGGTTTTATTGAGGGAGTGGTGGAAGCAGAAGGCCAATGCCAGCCTCATGTATCGCCCTTGAGGGAGGCTCTGCAGAAGATAGCTGAGGTTGCATGAAGTTATCTTCCTTGATGGGACGGCAGTGGAGAGAGTCAACAGCTTCAAGTTACGGGGAATAGGCAGAAAAAGCTGGAGTAACTCAACGGGTCAGACAACTTGTCTGGAGAAAAGTAATAGGTGACGTTTCGGGTCGAGACCCTTCTTCAGACTGCTTTAAAAAAAATGTTTTTGAGTGCTGGATGGAAATTGGTGGTGAAGTTAATGAAGTCCATGAGTCCATGGGTGCAGGAGGTAGCACCGATGCAGTCATCAATATAACAGAGATAGAGTTCAAGTCAAGTCAAGTCAAGTTTATTCGTCACATACACATATGAGATGTGCAGTGAAATGAAAAGAGTTCAGGGATAGGGCCAGTGTACACCTGGAATAGGGATTGTACAAAGAGGCAGGCATAGCTGGGCCCATGCGAGTGCTGATAGCTACGCCTTTGATTTGGAGGAAGTGGGAGAAGTCTGGGTGTGCACAACCCTGAAGATCTATCCTGGGCCCAGCACCATGGTGCAATCATAAGAAAGCCCATCAACACCTCTACTTCCTGAGAAGACTGTGGAGACTCGGTACATCGACAAATATGTTCTCTAATTCCTCCGGTATATGGCAGAGAGCATATTGACTGGCTGCATCACGGCCTGGTTCAGCAACTCGAACCCCCAGGAACGAAGGAGATACAGAGAGCGGCGGACACTGCCTGGTTCATCGCAGATACTTACCTCCTCACCATCAAAGGGAATCTATTGCAGGTGCTGCCTGGTTGTGGCACACAGCTGGCATACAGTGCCCTTGTTGCCACCTTACCCACCCCCAGAGACGCAAACAGACCCAACCAGGATGTGTAAACTTCCATACATCTACATTAACACTAATCCCACTTCATTCTCCCCACATTCCCATTAACCCCTCCCAAAATTCCACCACGCATGCCCGCACTGGAGGCAAATCACAACAAATAATTAATTCAGTACCTCATGCAGGTCGGGCAGCATCTCTGGAGAACATGGATAGGTGATGATTCGGGCCAGGATCCTTCCTCAGGCTCTTTGATCAGGTTTGGCTCTGCTGATGATGGACCCTTACACTTTCCAGTACTCTACGGGGATCTGAATGAACCAGGTGGTGTGCGGTTTTAAGCTTTTGTGTCTTCTGCCTGATGGTAGACGGGAGAAGAAGGAATGACCGAGATGGGAAGGGTCCTCGATAACAGCGGGGATGTAGCTATGCCCCCTGGCCAACAATGACTATCGCTCATAAATAAATCCAGCCAAAGGGGGTGGTGGATGTGTGGAATTCATTGCCCCAGGCGGCCGTGGAGGCCAAGGCATTAGGTATTTTTTAAAGCGAAGGTTGACAGGTTCTTGGTTAGTATGGGTGTCAGGGGCTACGGGGAGAAGGCAGGAGAATGGGGTTGAGAGAGAAAAAACAGAGCAGTCATGATTGAATGATGGAGTAGACTTGATGGGTTGAATGGCCTAATTCTGCTCCTATGCCTTACCGTCTTATATCAATGCTGGCATGGAATGGGACTTCACTTTTAGTTTTGTTTAGAGATACAGTGCGGAAACAGGCCCTTCGGCTCGCCGAGTCCGCGCCGACCAGCGATCTCCACTATCCTACACACACCATTTTTACATTTACCAGGCCAATTAACCTACAAACCTGCACGTCTTTGAAGTCGACCGAAGATTCGGAGAAACCCCACGCAGGTCACGGGGAGAACGTACAAACTCCGTACAGACAGCACCCGTAGTCAGGCTCGAACCCTGATCTCCGGGCAGCAACTCTACCGCTGCACCACCGTGGTGCAGGAACCGTGGGGAAAGGCTAAGTCTGCAATTCGTGTTCCTGATCGGGGTTAAGCACATGGACTTGGGAAGGGGGTCCACTTTATGCAGGCGCTGGAATGAAGACGAAGCAATGGGTAGACGAGCAATAAAGAGTGGACCAGCAGCAGACATGGAGTTAACCTGGCTGTTCTAAGCCTCTCCTCAATCATCTTACAGCTCCACGAAATTTAAAAAAAATACGCACACAAAAAAAAAAATTGCTTCAAGAGTTTTGTGAAAAGCCTTCTGCTCAGGTCAAAGGGTTAGGCACCAGAAACGAAAAACGTTGCAGACTCCCAGATGGACAGTCGGTCATAAAATTCAATGTGTACATTTTACTGTGGGGTTTATCACATCAGTGTCTGTGAGCATTTGGCTTCCGCTGGCGCCATAAGGTTATTGGCACACATACGGACACATCCACACAAGTTCTGGCATTCGTAAGTGTCTTAATAAAAAAATTAATCAAATAAAACAAAAGCGCGGCCAGTAGCACAGTGGATAAACGCACCGCATTTGATGTGATGCTGAGCAGTTTGATGCTGGGCTTACCTGTCTTCTGCGCTACTTTGTGCTGTGATCCCAACATGGATGGCAGCTCAGGGCTGGGGGTAACGTTAAACTCGTCTGGACAGACTGGGTTCGATCATCAGTCACTAACGCTGGATTCAGAGCAAAGGCTAGACTCGAGAGCAAAGAATGTTTAATAGTCAAAGTTAGGCACAAAGTTCTGGCGTAACACAACGGGTCAGGCAGCATCTCTGGAGAAAAAGGATGGGTGACTAGTGTAGATGGGACATGTTGGTCGGTGTGGGCAAGTTGGGCTGATTCCACACTGTATTTCCTCACTATGACGAGGGCATTTCGGGCCTCTTCAGACTTCAGTTCTTTGTTTCTACGTATTTAATTGTCATATGTACTGGAAATGGAACAAGGAAATTCTATATTACCTGCTGCAGCTTAACAGGCCTGTAACAATGTAACAATGTTGTATAACGTTAGTACCTCCACCAATGTAAAGCACTTTGGCCAACGAGAGTTGCTTTTTTAAATGTGCTATAGAAATAAAGTGACTAGACTTGACTTGTAAGCGCTATAGCACACAGATAAATATATGATCGCCAATAATACAATAAATTAATAACAGTAATACGAGGTAAACTTAACATCAAAGGTACACAAAAATGCTGGAGAAACTCAGCGGGTGCAGCAGCATCTATGGAGCGAAGGAGATAGACAACGGAAACGTTGCCTATTTCTTTCGTTCCATAGATGCTGCTGCACCCGCTGAGTTTCTCCAGCATTTTTGTGTACCTTCGATTTTCCAGCATCTGCAGTTCCTTCTTAAACATAACATCAATTTCCCTCCTGAGCCAAATAAAGTTCTATCATATCGTATCGCATTATATCGTAGTGCAACATCAAAGTCTGTAGTGTAGCCAAAGGCACAGTCCATCGACGATCTCGGTTGCTGATGTTGGTGTTGTGCAGTGTTCAAGAGCCTGATGGTTGCTGAGAAGAAGCTGTTCCTGATCCTGGATGTCACGGTTTTCAGGCCCCTGCACTTTCTTCCCGATGGTAGCAGCGAGATGGGAGCGTGGCCAGCGTGGTGTGTGGGTCTTTGATGATGTTGGGTGTCTTTTTGAGGCAGCACCTCCTGTAGGTGGGGAGGTCGGTACCTGCGATGGGCCAGCGGGGTCCACCACTTTCTGACCGTCGTTCGCTCCTGGACTTCCCCCCTAACTGAACCAGGCTGTGAGTGATGCAACCAGGCTGTGATACTCTCTAGTGTACAGTAGGTCACTAGTAGTTAATTCAACAATGTTTTACCATCATGTGTACCCGAAACAAAACAATGAAATTCCTACTTGTCGTAGCACAACAGATATGTAAACATGTGCAGGAAGGAACTGCAGATGGTGGATTAAATCGAAGATAGACACAACATACTGGAGTAACTCATCGGGACAGGCAGCATCGCTGGAGAGAAGGAATGGGTGACGTTTCGGGTCAAGACCTGTAGTCTGTAAACACCATCAGTTCAGAACTGCTATATTTGATTGTACACAAAAATGCTGGAGAAACTCAGCGGGTTCAGCAGCATCTATGGAGCGAAGGAAATAGGCAACGTTTCGGGCCGTTTCTCCAGCATTTTTGTGTATCTTCGATTTTACAGCATCTGCAGTTCCTTCTTAAACACATGCTATATTTGATTCTTTGCTGTTATGCTGCTTGCAAACTGTCGCCACAGAAAGGTGACATATTATATGTTTGTGTGTGTGGAAGTACGATATAGTTTTTGGTGGCATGCCGAACCCCCTCAACCTCATGAGGTGGGAGTGGTGCGAGGAAAAAATCGGACGTGCATAGGGATGCAAAACCGTCAGAGGAAATTCCCACTGTTTGTTATCCCCCATGCACCTCAATCTGTTTATTGGGGGGCAGTGGACGGAGCCCCAACTTGGCCAGGCCCTGTGGATGGGGGCTGGTGCGATGCCGCCCACCCGAGCCTTCTCCCCCGACTCCCTGCCCATGATCTCCGGGCCGAGGGCAGGATCATCGGGCCTGCTCCCACCCCCAGTTCAACATTAATGTTCCCTCAGCTGTATGTTTGAGGGTGACCAGTGCCCTTGGGGTGAGAAATCGCGGTAAAAAGCATGTTCTTCGTCTTGACAGGAATTAGTATTTTCAGCCCGGTAGCAATGCTCTTTCTGTCCAAATGATAAAAAGGGAATGCTTTCTCTCACCCTGTGTTATTTTTGTGAACACCAGCCTTATTTTGACATTTTAGCCCCGCGCACGACCAATAGAAACACTGGTTACATTCCTTAGAAAAAGGCCCATTACTAGGGAGCAGGGAGTCAAATTGATGCCAGCCCCAATGCAGAGTTATCACGTTGCTGGATAATAGAATGACCCTGTAGCTGCCCACAGTGTGGGCTGACATAATGGCATAAGCACTGGGAATAAAGTGGTTATTTTTGGAATCCAATTGAAACGGCGGCAGAGAGCTGACAGGGTGGGATTGAACAAGACGCAGCGTGCTACGGGAGGGAAGAAGAGATAGAATTTAGGGAATGCTAAAACTGGCAGCTAACCATAGAAACATAGAAAATAGGTGCAGCAGTAGGCCATTCGGCCGTTCAATATGATTATGGTTGATCATCCCAAATCAGTACCCCGTTCCTGCTTTCTCCCCTTGATTCCGTTAGCCCTAAAAGCTATATCCAACTCTCTCTTGAATACATCCAGTGGATTGGCCTCCTCTGCCTTCTGTGGCAGTGAATTCCACAGATTCACAACTCTTCGGGTGAAAAAAGTTGTTCCTCATCTCAGGACCGCGGGAAAGACAGACCTGGAACATGTGAAGGGGAATGGATCGGGAGCCTGCAAAGTGGATGGAGGAGATTGTGTCATTTCATGCATGCCCATTGCTGTTACTCGTGTGGTTCAATTTTAAGTTTAATTTAGTTTATTGTCACGTGTACCGAGGTACAATGACCTGTCAGCGGAAATACTTTGCCCGCCCATTTTATTCGCTGTCGTTAATGGCGTGATACGGTGGACATATTCCCTTCCCTGACAAACTTTCACTAATGACCATCGAAAATGATCCATTCTAGATTTTCCTTGAACTTCATCCTCTTTGATCTCTCGCTTTCACAACTTATACTTCCATATCTCTATGGCTCCCTCTCCCCTGACTCGCAGAGTGAAGAAGGGTCTCGACCCGAAACGTCACCCATTCCTTCTCTCCAGAGATGCTGTAACTTCAGCATTTTGTATCTATCTTTGGTAGATAAACTGAAGGTGAGAAAAGGCCAGAACATATAGGAGAAGTAACTGAACCCCTTGGAGTTAGGTATCTTCACTGCTTCTCACCTTCTGCTCACCTGCAGCCTCTGAATATTGTAACAATGAAAGCTCTTAGTAACAATGGGCCTTGAGAGCTGCTCTATGTGTTTTAGTGTCATTTGTGAAGTATGTGGGAAATATGGTCCACGATTCTGAACTGCCTCTGTCTGGGCACCACTGGGCCACATGCGGGATTTAAGCGAAATCGAGTAAAACTTTGTGTCTGTGGGGGAGTATAAAGTTTGTACTGAGCGTGTGTGTACCTTTGACTGGAACGGGTCCCTCGGTTAATCCACGAGTCTCTCTACTCGAACAATACAACTTGCAACTCATCAAACTCTAGAGCCTGGAGTGTCTGAAGAAGGGTTTCGGCCCGAAACGTTACCTATTTCCTTCGCTCCATAGATGCTGCTGCACCCGCTGAGTTTCTCCAGCATTTTTGTGTACCTTCGATTTTCCAGCATCTGCAGTTCCTTCTTGAAAACTCTAGAGCCTGCCTGTCCGCATCTGACGTGAGCGACCCATTGACAAACTAAACACACCAGCGGACAAGTCGACGGCTTTCAAAACATTTGAGCAAGATGGAGCACGTACACTCACACACGCACACACACTCACTCACACCCACACCCGCACGCACCGCACCACCTGAGGTTATAAATTCACTATACTGCTGCAGCCACAATGTCACATGCAACATTGATTGTCTGTTATATTACATTTATTAAGAAGTGATAACTTGTAATAATTGGATGTTAAATTAAAGAACTCTTTCCTAGTTATTGCCGTCTCAATTCTAATTGTCATTTGCTGGCAGTTATGATGATTTATGAGTGCTGTATTTTATGCAGTAGACCATGACCTGGTGAGTAATATTCCCTTAGCAATAGGGCAGTGATGCGCTGCTAGCTGCTAATGCAATGACTTGCTTGCTGATTGGAATATTAAGTGTGAGAGAGACTGGATGGAGGGGACAGAAACTCTCCACATCAGCAGGCTCCAGCGCAGAACCCGCCGGCTATTTATTCCTTGCTGGTGGATGTCCAAGTCGTTTAGATTGTGTTTTATGTTCTGGGGATGTGGGGTTATGTAGCCCCCCCTCCCCCCGCAGTGTTTAACTCTTTCGTTCGCTTTGGGGTTGAAGGAACCGCTTCCTGGGACGGATCAGAGCACTGACAGAGTCGTTATGAATTTATTTTTGCAGCTTGAAGGTGGGAGATGAGATGAGCAGCAAAAGAAATGTCCTGTCCGGGAAATGCGGAAGGGAATTGGAGGGAATTAGAGGAAGACTGATCTCCGCTGCACCGCTTAGTAAGATAGTTATATTTTACCAATGGAATTAGAATGATGATTCCACTCTTCTCCCCTCCTTTGCTGAAGGCCTTAACCCTTGCCGGGAGACCAGCAGGAGCTGCCTAATATATACCCGGCGAATGTCATTAGGAGATGTGTCAACTTGAGGCCATTGCAATTATGTAAATTCTAACAGCATCCACTGGCCATTCACAAGGGGAGGGGGTATGTCTATGTGAACGGGGAAGCTGTGTGTTAACAAAAAAAAGACAAGAGATTTGCAAAACAAGCTGAGAGGCCCAATGCCAATAGTTGGTCGGAGTCACAGCTCTCATCATCAATGTTCACAGTACTTGTTGTAATGGGAAAATTTGGATTGGGCTCTGGAGAAATAAAAGCTTCATAAGTTCATAAATTCATAAGTGATGGGAGCAGAATGAGGCCATTCGGCCCATCAAGTCTACTCTGCCATTCAATCATGGCTGATCTATCTTTCCTTCTTAACCCCATTCTCCTGCCTTCTCCCCATAACCCCTGACACCCGTACTAATCAAGAATCTATCTATCTCTGCCTTATAATATATATATTGGCTTGGCCTCCACAGCCTTCTGTGGCAATCAGTTCCACAGGTTCACCACCCTCTGACTAGAAGAAATCCCTCCTCATCTCCTTCTTAAAGGAACATCCTTAAATTCTGAGGCTATGACCTCTGCTCCTAGACTCTCCCATTGGTGGAAACATCCTCTCCACATCCACTCTATCCAAGCCTTTCAAGTTCAGGGTGAGAGTAGGTGAGGGAATTCACGGGCACAGCTATCGGAGCTGTTCCCTCACTGAGTTTCCTCCTCATCTCAGGCACAGTCTATGTGGAAGAGACAAAAGGCTGTAGTAACTCAGGCAGAATCTCCGGAGAACACGGATAGGTGATGTTTCAGGTCCTGAACCTACTTCAGACTTTGGGTCTTTTTTTCAGCCTTTCTTGTGTCTTCTTTTGTAACGGCACGGTGGTGCAGCGGTAGAGTTGCTGCCTTACAGCGCCAGGGACCCAGGTTCGATCCTGACTACGGGTGCTGTCTGTATGGAGTCTGTACGTTCTCCCTGTGACCACATAGGTTTCCTCCAGAGCTCCGGTTTCCTCCCACACTCCAAAGACATGTAGGTTGGTAGGTTATTTGGCTTCAGTAAATTGTCCCTTGTGTGAAGGATAGTGGTGGTGTACGGGGTGATCGCTGGTTGGCGCGAACTACAAAATCCTGTTTCTGCTCAGTTTTTCTAAAGTGTAAAGTCTATGCATGCTCACCTATCCAGAGATGCTGCCTGACCCATTGAGTTATTTGTTGTTTAGACTCTTTGTAAGGAAAATAACAGTGTGAACACAATCAACGTATGTGACAATAAAAAGCACTAGTGCTATTGACTGTTGAGTTACTCCAGCACTTTGCTTCTTTTTTGGTAAACCAACATCTGCAGTTCCTAGTTTCTACAGTTCGTGTGGACTTTGCATGTTCTCTCTGTGATGGCATGGGATTCCTCTGGTTTAGCTCCCACTTCCAGCAGGTGCAAGGTATTATAAATTAATTAGTCTGTAAATCATCCATAGCATGTGGATAGAAACATATAAACAGAAAATAGGTGCAGGAGTAGGCCATTCGGCCCTTTGAGCCAGCACCGCCATTCAACATGGTTGATCATCCAAAATCTGTACCCCGTTCCTGCTTTTTCCCCATATCCCTTGATTCCATTAGCCCTAAGAGCTAAATCTAACTCTTTCTTGAAAACATCCAGTGAATTGGCCTCCACTACCTTCTGTGGCAGAGAATTCTACTGATTCACAATTCTCTAGGTGAAAAAGTTTTTCTCATCTCAGTCGTAAATGGCCTACCCCTTATTCTTAAACTGTGACCCCTGGTCTGGACTCCCCCAACATGGGGAACATTTTTCATGCATCTGCCCAAACCCTTAAGAATTGTATATGTTTCTATAAGATCACCGCTCATCCTTTTCAATTCCAGTGAATACACGCCCTGTCGACCCTTCTTTCATCATTGGTCAGTCCCACCATCCTGTGAACTAAACAGGTGAACCTACGCTGCACTCCCTCAATAGCAAGAATGTCCTTCCTCAAATTAGGAGACCAAAACTGCACACAATACTCCAGGTGTGATCCCACCAGGGCCCTGTACAACTGCAGTAAGACCTCCTTGCTCCTATACTCAAATCCTCTCGCTATGAAGGCCATCATCCCATTTGTTTTCTTCACTGCCTCCTGTACCTCCAAAGAAGCAGGACCTATGGGTGAAGCAGAGAGAGCAGAGAGGGTGACACGGTGGCACATCGGTAGAGTTGCTGCCTTACACCGCCAGTGACCCAGGTTCCATCATGACTACGAGCTTGTACGTTCTCCCCATGACCGCGTGGGTTTTCTCCAAGATCTTCAGTTTCCTCCCACACTCCAAAGACGCACAGGTTTGCAGGTTAATTGTAAATGTAAATTGTCCCTAAGTGTGTGTGTGTGTGTGTCTGTGTGTGTGTGTGTGTGTGTGTGTGTGTGTGTATGTGTGTGTGTGTGTGTGTGTGTGCGTGTGTGTGTGTGTGTGTGTGTAGGATAGTGTTGATGGTCGGTGTGGACACGATGGGCCGAAGGGTCTGTTTCTTCACTGTATCTCTAAACTAACCTAAATCTAAGCTGCTCAGATATCTCTGCTCGATCCTCCGTGAATGCCTGGGAGACAGTTCAGTGGATGAGTCCCTCTCTTATAATTATCAGAAGGTTATTTGCACTGACACTCGGCATACATCAGCCTGGCCCATGGCGCTTGGATACTACAATCTTTCCTCGGCATTCGATTTAAATGTACTGTATGTGCCTTTCAATTACTGGTCCCCGTATCTGAGATATACATACCTCTGCATATGCCAGTCCTCAGGTTTAACAATTTACTTTGTCTTATTCAGCACATATACATAAATATAAATGCACATGTTTCAGTATCTGTCTGACAAACTATTTTTATCTTTGCTTTTGCATTTCAATGTATATCTAGGTGTGTGAGCTTCATTTTTCTTTCTGATTGTATGTAAACTATTTCTGTAAGTGTGTAGGTTGTCTGTACATGTGTGTATGTATGCATATCAGCATGTGTGTGTGTGCATGGCATGTATGTGTGTATGCATGTCAGCATGTGTGTGCAATTGAACGGCACATGTGTGTGTATGTCTGCATGTCAGCATGTATGTGTGTATGCATGTCAGCATGTGCGTCTATGTGTGCAGTATGTATGTGTGTGTATGTCAGCATGTGTGCGTATGTGTGCTGTATATATGTGTGTATGCATGTCAGCGTGTGTGTGTGTAATTGAGTGGCACGTGCATGTGTATGTATGCATATCAGCATGTGTGTTTGTGCATGGCATGTATGTGTGTATGCATGGCAGCATGTGTGTCTATATGTGCAGTATGTAAGTATGTGTGTATATGTCAGTGTATGCATGTCAGCATGTGTGTCTGTGTGCAGCATGTATGTATGTATGTCAGCATGTGAGCAGCATGTATGTGTATGTGTGTCATTGTGCTGGTACTCTTACATGAGCAAGGTGTTGGGTGTTGGTGTGTGTTGACGAGGGAGTGTGTGTGTGGTGTCTGCTCTTGTTGGTGATGGAGAACGTCTCTCACCTGGGTATGAATTGGTTATCACCGCTTCAGTAAACCTTTTGAGTGCTGGCTACTCTCCTCAGAAGGAAAATAACAACCGTATAATCTCATTAAAGAATTATTGATGATTGTTTGCTGCTTTGAACATGATGTAGGTTTAATGTTCAGCCACTTTCTGCTTGAGTGATCACCTCCTCCTTTCCTGCCGCGTCTCTGAGATCACACTCCAAATTCGTCCTCCCACCTATCTACAGTTATTATTCCATCTTGTTTCCACACCAAGCTTTCTCAAGGGCTCCGCTTTCTCCCCCCCCCCACCCAGCCCGCTTGGCAATTAGTATCACCTTCGAGCTGCGTTTTCCCCCAGTTCACCTTCCCTTCTCAGATGCCTTGCAGTGGGTTGACTAGTGGAACTTTAGAGAAAAGAAGATCGCAAAGAAGACCAGAGTGAAAGTAAAGGTGAAGAGTGGAAGAACAAGGATGTATCCATCGGTAGAGGAAGTACCATGGCCTTGGGTCAATCTACAAAATCTCATGTAGGCATAGATCCAGAGTGCAATGGTCATGGGGAGTCTATGAGATATCATGAACTGATACAGGTTAAAAGCTGGATTGAGATCAGCTGAAGTTGGATGAAGTTGGATGAAGTTGGATGAAGTTGGATGAACATCAGCTGGATGCTTTTGATATGATATAGATATTTGAGTGTTACAAATCACCAACATCTATTTAATTCCAAGGATGTGCTGCAATGGAGGATGTTCAACTAATGAAATTCAACTAACTAAAGGGCAGCACAGTGGCATAGCTGGTAGAGTTGCTGCTATACAGCGCCAGAGATCCCCATTTGATCCTGACTACTGGTGCTGCCTGTAGGGAGTTTGTACGTCCTCCCTGTGACCTGCGTGGGCTTTCTCCGGGTGCTCCAGTTTCCACCCACGCTCCACAGATGTACAGGTTTGTAGGTTAATTGGCTTTGGTAAAGATTGTAAATTGTCCCTAAAGTGTAGGACTAGTGCTAGTGTACGGGGATCGCTGGGCGGCGTGGACTTGGTGGGCCGAAGGGCCCATTTCCACATTGTATCTCTAAAGTCTAAAATCTAATTACTAACAAGAAAAGGACTCACAAAACAAGGTGACAATGATGGGGCAATATGATTTTGAATCTGTTTGAAAGATCTAAATTTCCTGAGACACGAGGGAGAGCATCCATAATCTTTCCTGTAAAGTATGGTGGGATGTGTCACAGGGCCTCAGTTTGATGTTGTCTAATGGCACAGCATTAGACAACTGAATTATCAGTCCAGATAATGTGAGTTTAAGACATGAACACCAGTACAAATACAAGGTTACGTTGAGATCTATTTGGCACGGACGGCAAATTACATCTAATGTCAATGGGTATAGGTCCATAAGTCATAGGAGCAGAATTAGGCCATTCGGCCCATCGATTAGAAACATAGAAAATAGGTGCAGGAGGAGGCCATTCGGCCCTTCTAGTAATCTGTTTGCAATATTAAAAATTGGCAAATCTAGTTTTCAACTTCTTCGATGAGTCGGTATGCCGTACCATCACAAAAAAAAAATGGAGTATGTTTATAAATAAGTTCATGTCATTGGAGCAGAATTAGGCCATCTGGCCCATCGAGTCTACTCCGCTATTCAATCATGGCTGATTTTTCATTCCTTTTCAAACTCAATCTCCTGCCTTCTCTCTGTAACTTTTGACATCTTTTTTTTATACTAATCATGAACCGATCAATCTCTGCTTTAAAAGCATCCAAAGAATTGGCCTTCACAGTCGTCTTTGCCAATGATTTCCACAGATTCACCACCCTCTGGCTGTAAAATGACAATACTGGGAGTAACCAAAAGGCCAGGCAGCATCTGTAGAGAGAGAAACAGCTAGCGCTTCAAGTCAAATTACCTTTCATCAAAACAGAAGAAAAGACAAACAGGTTTTAAGGTACAGTTAACAGGAGGAGTGATCGGGGACCTGAATGGGAATAGGAGAGGATAAATAACTAACAGAAAGAGATTATAAAGGTTGCAAATGGAATGACTGAGGGACAAAAATACCTGTGTGGAAGAAGTTTAAATGTGAGAAATAGAATCAATTTCTTCACTTTCCAAGGGAAAAACTGTAAGTGCTAGGAATCTGAAATAGAAATGCTGGAACTGATGGCTATCTGCTATTGTTGAACTGAATACTCAGTCTGCGAATATATAATGCAACAATTAGAAAATTAGATGCTGTTCCTTGAGAATGCAATGCTTTAAACTTGATTGTGTTTCGAAGGTGTTAAAATAAGGATTACTTTCCTCTGAAGATAGACACGAACTGCTGGAGTAACTCAATGGGACAGGCAGCATCTCTGGAGGGAAGGAATGGGTGATGTTTCGGGTCGAGTCAGAAGAAGAGTCTTGGCCCAAGACATCACCCATTCCTTCTCTCCAGAGATGCTGCCTGTCCCGCTGATTTACTCCAACATTTTGTGCCTAACTTCGGTGTAAACCAGCATCTGCAGTTCTTTCCTACAGATTACCTTCCACTGTTGAGGTTCCCAATTCGATGGTTGATGGGTGTGAAATCTAATGCGCTGCTCTCGCCTGATGGTTAGTGGTCTGGGCTTATCCTGCCAGAGTTGACCTCCTCTCCGCCCTCCTCACCTCACCCTTGTACTCATGTTGGTGGGCAGCCAGTCTCTCACTGCCTCTAATCCTGACACTTCTCACGCCATGAAAGATACTTCCATTTTTATTTTGAAACAAGGTCTCTGGCAAAATGGAAGTCAAGTCAAGAATGTTTTATTGTCATATCCCAAAAAGGAACAACGAGATTCTTACTTGCAGAAGCACAACAGATATGTGCAGGAAGGAACTATGGATATTGGCTTCCACCGAAGATAGACACAAAATGCTGGAGTAACTCAACGGTTCAGGCAGCATCTCTGGGGAAAAGGAATAGGTGACGTTTCAGGTCAAAATCCTGAACTTTGCCATGTATCTAGTTTCCCGCTTCCCGGACTCTCAGTCTGAAGAAGGGTCCCGACCCTAAACATCACCTATTCCCATCCTCCAGATATGTAAACATATTCATTCAGTTTAGTCTCGTTTATTATTGTCGTGTGTACCGAGGTACAGTGAAAAGCTTTTGGTCGTGTGCTAACCAGTCGGCGGAATGACAATGCATTATTACAATTGAGCCTGGCAACAGAGCTATCACTCTGTAAAACTAAATCACCCAAGTTGGAAATGGTCCTCGGGAAGAGCAGAGTTGAAAAAATACAATTTGGGCAGAAAGCGCACAGGATCTAAACAGAAACTGGCCGTGTTGATGCTTCAGAAGTCGTTGATTGTGTACGGTCAGAGATCATTTACACTTGACTCCGGGTGAGGAGATTTAGGGCATTGGAGCTATGAAGTGCTTCCTCCCTGAACTCACCTTCTGCACTGTTGTTATTTACAGGCTAAAGCGTATAAATAAGGAAAGAACACGGAGCCAGAATCAATTTGTCCCACAATCCATTTAAACTTCACTTCTTAACATCTAATCACAAAGGTGGGCAATGGAATTGGAAATGTTTCGTTTGGTTTGAGTTTTGAGATACAGCATGAAAACAGTCCGTTCGATCACCCTGTATGTTATCCCACTTTTTCATCCACTCCCAAGGGGGCAATTTGCACAGTGCGGGGGAGGGGGGCAATTTTCAGAGGGTCAATTAACCTACAAACCCTTTATGCAACTACTCTAGGATTTGCGAGGAAACTGGAGCACCTGGAGGAAACCCACGCGGCCCCAAGGAGAAGGTGCAAATTCTACACAGAGAGCACCCGTAGTCAGGAGCAAACCTGTGTCTCTGGCGCTGTGAAGCAGTGGATCTAATCGCTGCGCCACCGTGCCGACCCTGTGCCGGAAACATGCTCAGTCAGTTTCCCTCTGTGGCGAATGGTTGATGAGACCCAAAGATCATGATGTCATGATGTCTTACAGCCCCTTCGATTATTTCACCTCTCAGTGAGACCCAGAGCCAATCCCTTGCCTCTTCATCACTTTGGCACCACCCCCAATAATCCCCAAACTGCCTAATGCCTAATCATCTATTTTTAACCTGAAAAATCCTCAATCACTGAATGTCTGCAGCCCTCGGACGGAAATAATTGCAAAGATTTGTGACACTACTTAAAGAAAATTCTCCTCATTTTAGCTCTAACTGGATGGGCCATTATTTTGCCCATTGTTCTCCAGTGAGAGGGAGTAGCCTCTTGACATCCACCCCGACAAACATATTAGAACCTTATTTATCACAATTAACTCAACATTCCTCTCTAAACCCAAAAACGACTTCATTCAAACTCTATGTAGGAAGGAACTGCAGTTGCTGGTTTAAACCAAAGATAGACACAAAAAGACCCATCTGAAGAAGGGTCTCGACCCAAAACGTCACCTATTCCTTTTCTCCAGGAATGCTGTCTGACCCGTTGAGATACTCCAGTTTTTTGTGTCTATTTAACTCAAACTCTCCCATTAAACAATGCCCTCACAGTGAATTTCTTTGAAATTAAGTAGCTGGAAATCTGAAATAAAACGAGAAAATGCTGGGAACACATTATCGGGTCGGGCAGCATCTGTGGAAAGGGAGAGAGAGTTAGTGACTAATGTTTAAGAATGTTCATTTCAAACATGAGAAGAGAGAGAACAAGTTTGTTTTCTGCTGCAGTGAAGCTGGGGAGGGCTGGGTAGATCGAAGGGAATATCGGTGATAGGATGTGTCAATGTGGCATCGATGTGCCAGCTAAAAGCACATGAAGCTTCCTTGTATCCACATTCTCCAGGTATCACCTATCCATAGATAGACACAAAATGCAGGAGTAACTCAGCCGGACAGGCAGCATCTCTGGAGAGAAGGAATAGGTGACGTTTCGGGTTGAGACCCTTCTTCAGACTCAGACGCGCCTATCACCTATCCATGTTCTCCAGGTATCACATATCCATGTTCTCCAGGGATGCGGTTTGATTCTCTGGGTTACTCAGGCACATTGTGCCTTTCTTTTGCAAACCAACATCTGCAGTTCCTCTTTTCTTAGCTTCCTTGTATTATTTGTTCCTAACAGCAAGACCATAGGCAATGACCATATTATACTAAGGTGGAGAGAAAACCTGAGCAAGTATCACAGAATGCAGATATGGCCGGCTCTGGTGCATATAACCTCAAGTAAAACATGAACTCTAGTTCTCTTTCCACTGTTGCTGCCCGACCTGAGGAGCATTTCCATCAGTTTATATTCTTATAACAATCTAGGGAATCTAGACTGCATTGAATCCAGAGCATGTGTACCCTGACATTGTAGTACCAATTGCAAGAAGCTGCAATGAGGATAACATTCAATTAAACGAGTTAGCATCTAATAGACATGAATTGAAAACCTCACGTCAGTAGCTGAGGAATAATTAAATGACAGTGGAAGTTAAAAGCTAGACTCAGTAGCGGTTACCTTGCATTTATTGGAGTCATAGTCATACAGCACGGAAACAGGCCTTTCGGCCCCAATCCGTCCACGCTGACCAAGGTGTCTCATCAAAGTTAGACCCATTTGCTCACATTTGGCGCATGTCCCTCTAAACTCCTATTCATGTAACTGTCCAAATATCTGAAATGTTGTGTCGAACCTGCCTCAACTACTTCTCTGCTGCAAAAATCCAGTTCACCAACGTCCTAATGTCTCGGCCTGAAACATCACCTATTCCTTTTCTCCAGAGGTGCTGCCTGGCCTGCTGAGTAACTTTGTGTTTATCTTCCATTTACTATTACCTCTAGGTCCATCAATGTGGTTGACTTCAAATACTTTCTTCAGTTCAGGGGCAATTGAGGGGGGAGGGGCAATAAATACAGGTAGTTCTTGAGGTTTGCGATCAGTGGCGAAGTGAGGTCATTTGCTACCACACTTAAAGAAAGCCCCTCTAACGATTACCACTGCTGCAACGAGAGATTTTCACTTCTGATTCTATTTTCTGCCAAAAGGATCTCAGGCAGCCGGCAGCTGTGATGTTGTCTATTGGCATGAGCAATCGGTTATGGGAAAGAGCGTAAGAGAATGAAATATAATTTAAACATTTAGCAGAAGCATAAAGAGTGAAACACACACACCCGCACACCCGCACACCCACACACACACACACACGTGTACATGGTAGGTTAACATTTCATAGACTAGTTAAGAATACAGTGATATTTTAATATCTACTGAATTAATGGAACAGAAAAAACAGCACAGTGTTTTTTTTTCCGAGGAAGGGAGTCTGCTGAGCAGGACTAATGCACCATTAAAACACTTAGACTTCATGCAACAAAGCATAAAATTATTAAGATATTTTATAGTGAGCCAAGTTTGTAAATACTATGGTCTCAAAATTGTTGCATGTCATTTTTAAAGCTTTGTAACGTTAAGGTTAAGAGCGGGTTTAGTTTTAGTTTAGTTTAGAGATACAGCGTGGAAACAGGCCCTTCGGCCCAACGAGTCTGCGCCGACCAGTGATCCCCGCACACTTGCACTATCCTACACATACCAGGGACAATTTACATTTATAACAAGCCAATTAACCTACAAGCCTGTGCGTCTTTGGAGTGTGGGAGGAAACCGGAGCTCCTGGAGAAAACCCACGCAGGTCATGGGGAGAACGTACAAACTCTGTACAGACTGTGCAGGTGCTGGGAAAAGAAAGAATTGCGTCTGGTTGAGTGGTGCTGAGTCAACAATCATGCTCTCAACGTTAACAAACCAAGTAGTGGATATAGACACAAAATGCTGGAGCAACTCAGCGGGACAGGCAGCATCTCTGGAGAGAAGGAATGGGTGACATTTCGGGTCGAGACCCTTCTTCAGGATCAGAATCCCAGGAGTGGATTGTTGACTTCAGGAAGGGAAAGCTGAGGAACGAGGAATGGTGCCCGCCCGTCTCCATTGCAGGGAAGGCGGTGGAGATTGTCAACAGCTTCATTCCCTGGGCCATGCACGTTGATGCATTCACAAATCAAGATCACCATTGCCGTTCCCTCCTCAGAGGTTTGTGCAGATTCAACATGCCGCCAAATACGTCTGCAAGTGTACGGCGGAGAGCATACTGTCTGGTTGTATTACGGCCTGGTTCGGCAACTCGAACGCCAAGGAATGAAGGAGGCTGTGGAGATTGCATTGTCCATCACGGGCACTGACTTACCCACCACTGAAGGGATCTATACGAAGTGCTTCTTCAAAAAGGAAACCAATATCATCAAAGACCCACATGACCCTGGCCATGCTCTCAGTGACCATCAGGTTCTTGAACCAAAGGTACACAAAAATGCTGGAGAAACTCAGCGGGTGCAGCAGCATCTATGGAGCGAAGGAAATAGGCAACGTTTCGGGCCGAAACCCTTCTTCCTATTTCCTTCGCTCCATAGATGCTGCTGCACCCGCTGAGTTTCTCCAGCATTTTTGTGTACCTTCGATTTTCCAGCATCTGCAGTTCCTTCTTAAACACAGGTTCTTGAACCACCCTGCACAAACTATCCACAACTCCACCTCAGCAACCAACTACTACAGACTTTGCACTATGAGAGTTGCTCCATGTACTTTGGTTTTTGCATGATGAAGGACCAGTTTGGAATTACTGATAATTCATTGTTGTTGATGTTGCATCTAATGTTCCCTTTAAAGCTGTAGCAAGTAAGAATTTCATTGTTCCGGTTCATATCTGGTGCACATGGCAAATGAACACTCTTGACCATATAGTAACCTGGATGGTATCAATGTGTCCCAACTACTTTGCAGGCAAAGAACTACTTTTAAACTGTAACCACTGATGTAATATAGAAAACGCAGTTGCCAATTTGTACTCAGCGTGTACCCACAAACAGCAATCAGCTAATGAGAAGTTTTTGTTTTTTTTAACAAAAATTAATTTAATCAATTAGTGCAATAATATATACATTACAAAACAATACCAAACAAACCAACCACCATAATACAAAATCACCTAATTTTCTAAATAAATATTCTTAAATGTTACACTCTTAAACAATAATATTCCAATCCTTGTCAAGGATGTATTCCACCCCCCGTGGTGCCCAACGGTCCCGGAAATCCCCAGGGTCCCCGTGGACAGTTCATAGCCTCTCTCTAGTACCACCCGGGCACTGAAGTAACCCCGGAAAAGGGGCAGGCAGCCGGCTCGGGCAGAGCCCTCTTCCGCCTGGAGCCGTGACTCACGGATGGCCAGCTTGCCCAGGCCCAGGAGCAACCTAACCAGGACATCTTCAGCCCTACCCTCTCCCTTACGCACAAAGGATTTGTTTCAGTGCTGTTGGCTAAAGGATCAGCATTGCCCACGACACCAGATGGCAACTTCTGTGCAATTCCTCAAATACCTCCATGAGGGTCTGTTAGGAGCATCTGAGCAGGTCTCAGCTAAATGTCCCATTCAAAAGATCAAGTGACGTACATGATAGACAGAGTGAGGTCCAACGTATATCGGAGGAGCAGCACCTCATATTTTTCTTGGGCAGCTTACAACCCAACAATATGAATATTGACCTCAATCTTCAAGTATCCTTTGCTTTCCTTCTCTCTCCATCCATCCCCCATCCTAGTTCTATGACCAGTCTGACCCGTGCTCCTGATTAAATTTTATCTCTGTATGCTTCATTGTCACCTTCCCCTAGCTAACATTAATCTATTCTACATCCCCTTTGATGTCCTATTTTCACACCTTACCCTTCCATTTCTCTGTGTCTCCCTCTCCCCGACTCAGTGTAAGGAAGGGGTTCGACCCGGAACATCCCCTGTTCCTTCTATACAGAGAAGTTGCCTGTCCCGCTGAGTTACTCCAGCATTTTATGTCTATCGTCGGTATAAACCAGCATCTGCAGTTCCTTCCTACACAAGTGATGTATGTGTATGGGCTTGTCATCTTCAACGCAGCATCAAAAACATCTTATGGAGGGGGTGTAACAGAACCAAAAGCCCACTTCGTAGGATATTATAAAGAATTGCATCTGATGCCTGGACAACATGTAGAAACAAAGAACTGCAGATGATGGTTGACACCAAAGATAGACACAAAGTGCTGGAGTAACTCAGCGGGTCAGGCAGCGTCTCTGCAGAAAAAGGATGGGTGACGTTTCGGGTTGGAACCGTTCTTCAGACTGAAAGTAGGGGGAGCCGACCCCCTTGACACTCACGTGAACCCCTCGGGTGATATCCTTTCCCTAATTTGAGGGTGTTCCTCCAAGTAAGGAAGAAAATGTGGCTAAATAGGATGGAGAATGGGAGAGAATTAGTAAAGAGCGTAAAACAGAATCCTTCTTCAGACCTGACCCAAAGCAGCACCTGTCCATCTTCTCTAGAGATGCTGTGTTCAAGAAGGAACTGCAGATGCTGGAAGATCGAAGGTACACAAAAATGCTGGAGAAACTCAGCGGGTGTAGCAGCATCTATGGAGCGAAGGAAATAGGCGACGTTTCGGGCCGAAACCCTTCTTCAGACTGATGGGGGGTGGGGGGGAGAAGGAAGGAAAAAGGGAGGAGGAGGAGCCCGAGGGCGAGGGGATGGGAGGAGACAGCTCGAGGGTTAAGGAAGGGGAGGAGACAGCAAGGGCTAGCAAAACTGGGAGAAATCAACGTTCATGCCATCCGGACGCAAGCAACCCAGGCGGAATATGAGGTGCTGTTCCTCCAATTTCCGGTGTTGCTCACTCTGGCAATGGAGGAGACCCAGGACAGAGAGGTCGGATTGGGAATGGGAGGGGGAGTTGAAGTGCTGAGCCACCGGGAGTTCAGGTAGGTTATTGCGGACTGAGCGGAGGTGTTCGGCGAAACGATCGCCCAACCTCCGCTTAGTCTCCCCGATGTAAATCAGCTGACATCTAGAGCAGCGGATGCAGTAGATGAGGTTGGAGGAGATACAGGTGAACCTTTGTCGCACCTGGAACGACTGCTTGGGTCCTTGAATGGAGTCGAGGGGGGAGGTGAAGGGACAGGTGTTGCATTTCTTGCGGTTGCAACGGAAAGTGCCCGGGGAGGGGGTGGTACGGGAGGGAAGGGAAGAATTGACAAGGGAGTTGCAGAGGGAGCGGTCTTTGCGGAAGGCAGACATAGGGGGAGATGGGAAGATGTGGCGAGTGGTGGGGTCACGGTGGAGGTTGCGGAAATGGCGGAGGATAATCCTCCAACGTGACCCCACCACTCGCCACATCTTCCCATCTCCCCCTATGTCTGCCTTCCGCAAAGACCGCTCCCTCCGCAACTCCCTTGTCAATTCTTCCCTTCCCTCCCATACCACCCCCTCCCCGGGCACTTTCCGTTGTAACCGCAAGAAATGCAACACCTGTCCCTTCACCTCCCCCCTCGACTCCATTCAAGGACCCAAGCAGTCGTTCCAGGTGCGACAAAGGTTCACCTGTATCTCCTCCAACCTCATCTACTGCATCCGCTGCTCTAGATGTCAGCTGATTTACATCGGGGAGACTAAGCGGAGGTTGGGCGATCGTTTCGCCGAACACCTCCGCTCAGTCCGCAATAACCTACCTGAACTCCCGGTGGCCCAGCACTTCAACTCCCCCTCCCATTCCCAATCCGACCTCTCTGTCCTGGGTCTCCTCCATTGCCAGAGTGAGCAACACCGGAAATTGGAGGAACAGCACCTCATATTCCGCCTGGATTGCTTGCATGGTGGCATGAACGTTGATTTCTCCCAGTTTTGCTAGCCCTTGCTGTCTCCTCCCCTTCCTTAACCCTCGAGCTGTCTCCTCCCATCCCCCCGCCCTCGGGCTCCTCCTCCTCCCTTTTTCCTCCCTTTTTCCTTCCTTCTCCCCCCCACCCATCAGTCTGAAGAAGGGTTTCGGCCCGAAACGTCGCCTATTTCCTTCGCTCCATAGATGCTGCTGCACCTGCTGAGTTTCTCCAGCATTTTTGTGTACCTTCTCTAGAGATGCTGCCTGATCAGCTGAGTTACTTTTGGGGTGGCACAGTGGCTCAGCAGTAGACCTGCTGCCTCACTAAAGCCAGAAACCTGGGTTCGATCCTGACCTCGGGTGTTGTCTATGTGGAGTGTGCATGTTCTCCCTGTGGGTTTTCTCCAGGTGCTCCGGTTTCCTCCCACATCCCAAAGACGTGCAGGCTTGTAGGTTAATCGGCCTTCTGTAAATTGCCCCCTAGTGTGTAGGATGCAAAAGTGGGATAATATAGAACCGGAGCGAATGGGTGATCGATGGTCAGAAGACAGACACAAAATGCTGGAGTAACTCAGCGGGTCAGGCAGCGTGTCTGGAGAAAAGGAATCCGTGACGTTTCGGGTCGAGACCCTTTTTCAGACACAAAAGCATAGACCATTGAACCATATAACCATATATAACCATATAACAATTACAGCACGGAAACAGGCCATCTCGACCCTTCTAGTCCGTGCCGAACACGTATTCTCCCCTAGTCCCATATACCTGCGCTCAGGCCATAACCCTCCATTCCTTTCCCGTCCATATAACTATCCAATTTATCCAGTGATCAATGTGGACTCAGTCGGCCAAAAGGACTGTTTCCATGCTGTATCTCTAGGCTAACCTACTCCAGCACTCTGTGTCCTTTTGTGTATTAACCAGCATCTGCAGGTCCTTGTTGCTCCAGTAAAAGTGAAGGCGTTGGAATGGGGAGCAGGTTACCTGGTTAGGCCCTGCTACTGTCAGCGCCTACAATGCGAGGTGAGTAATGTATGCTTTTATAATCTAATCAACCTGGCATCTTGAGGGATTCAACTCTCGCAGATGCCTGAAGAAGATGGCGAAACATGACGAGCAGTCAGATGTCCCAGCGCAGGGAGCTAAGGAACCAAGAAAAAAAGATAGTCGGAATGTAAACACTGTCTGTAGCCTAGTCTCATTAAGCTAATTCATGAATAAATTATCATATTCAACAGTCTCATTTTTGCTCCCAGTTAACAGGTCTTCAATGAGGCTGGCAATTAGCTGGAACGTGACACTTGATGGTGAGTGTGTGAGTGGGAGGGGAGGGAGGACCTCTCGTTCACACAGGGCAAGAGTGCACAGGGCTAGTGTAGAGAAGCCTAGTGCAGAGAGGACTAGAATGGACAGGGCCAGTGGAGAGAGGGCCAGTGCAGAGAGGGCCAGTGCAGAGAGGGCCAGTGCAGAGAGGGCCAGTGCAGAGAGAGCTAGAATGGACAGGGCCAGTGGAGAGAGGGCCAGTGCAGAGAGGGCCAATGTAGAGAATGCCAGTGCAGAGAGGGCCAGTGCAGAGGGCCAGTGCGGAGAGGGGTGCGGAGAGGGACAGTGCGGAGAGGGACAGTGCTGAGAGGGCCATTGTAGAGAGGGCGGGTGTAGGGAGGGCAGGTGCGGAGAGGGCAGGTGCGGAGAGGGACGGTGCGGAGAGGGACGGTGCGGAGAGGGACGGTGCGGAGAGGGACGGTGCGGAGAGGGACAGTGCGGAGAGGGACAGTGCTGAGAGGGCCATTGTAGAGAGGGCCGGTGTAGGGAGGGCGGGTGTAGGGAGGGCAGGTGCGGAGAGGGCCGGTGCGGAGAGGGACGGTGGGGAGAGGGACAGTGCGGAGAGGGCCAGTGCGGAGAGGGCCAGTGCGGAGAGGGACGGTGGGGAGAGGGACGGTGGAGAGAGGGCCAGTGCGGAGAGGGACGGTGGGGAGAGGGACGGTGGAGAGAGGGCCAGTGCGGAGAGGGACGGTGGGGAGAGGGACGGTGGAGAGAGGGCCAGTGCGGAGAGGGACGGTGGGGAGAGGGACGGTGCGGAGAGGGACGGTGCGGAGAGGGCCAGTGCAGAGAGGGTCAGTGTAGAGAGGAGGTGTGTAGATAGTGCGGGTTTAGACAGATGTCACAGCCAGGTCATGGTGAAGGAGAGGATTGGACTGTAGGCGAGGTTGTGTGGAGGTGAGAGGGGGAGTAGGTGTCAATCCAGTTTAATCGCTCTAAAAACTCCCTCCTTCGGCAACAGAAACGGGGACAACTGCGGGCGTGAGGCGCCATGTAAATGTAGCCACTGACAGTCACGGCTGCAACCTTGCACTGCACTGTGACCCTGGCCTTTGCCGGGCCGCACGGGGCAGTTTTACTTTGTGCGGGTGGGAGCGGGGAGAGCTGGGGAAACAGCAGTGGAAGTGCTGTGCCCTCAGGCCTGGGCGGGAAGCATCATTAAGCTGCAAACTTCTGCCAGAACAATTTACTAATTAATTTCCACTTGATCGACAATTCCTTGTTTGCCCAGGCAGGTCCCCGAGATACCAGCGAACAGGCATCAGCTCCATAAATAGCTGTAGGCAGTTACTTGAATGGGAGACACGGGATATATGTAACTGCGTCTGAGGACCCATTCAAATTGTGAAGGAGATGATTGCTTGCAAAAATATTTCCCTCGCACAAACCCCTGTTTGATCGTTTCATTTTATGCTCTTGGTATAATTTTAATGGCGAGTTCTTACATATTTTATATCCATCCCCTCCACAAAATACTGTTTGTGTCCGTAGTTCTTGTGTTACGGAGAGGGGGGTTGTATATTTTTTCATCGTTGCCCTTTTTATTTTCCATGCACGGACACAAGGGCAAAGAATGAAACAATAGTTTGGGGGGGGGGGTAGGCTGCCCGCTGTTACTCTTGTTCACCTCTGTTCCACTCGAATTACACATTTCATCTGAGCCTTCCTGGAGTTATTCATTTTTGTAACCCAACCAGTGTCCACCCACTTCATTTATCTACCTGTCTTACCTACGTTACCACTACCTTATCTGAATTAAATATCCATCTGTTTTGTTATCTCTCCTGTTATCTGCCTATCTTCTCTCTCACTGTTTCCCCTGTCTTATTACCAATGTAACATTTCCTTTTTTTTAATCTTATCTATTATCAATCAGCCAACACGTTAGCTTATTTTCAATTTCATCTAACTTTGCCTATTTTATCTACCTCCAATGCAAATGATCTGTCAACAGAACATAAAATATTGATCTTATCCGAGTTATCAGTCTGCCTATCTATTCATTTCTGTCCATCTTACGTTACAGATCTATTATTTTTGGCTCACCTTTTCAGAGTAATAAACTTATCCACCACCATCCCCTTCCCCTTGATCTATATCATCCCATCCAGCCATATTTTATCTAACTTACTCATCTGCCTGTCTGCCTCATCCTCTTGCGGTGAATCCATCTCGCAATCTGTCTGAATGGCAGTGTTGTCTGTGCATTTATTAGTGGACCGATTTCCAGTTTCTGTGCAGTATTTTTTTGATTTTTTACCGCCGCCTGGCCATCATCTTTCCTGCATCTATATTAATTTCTGCTGCGTTCGTCCATTCAGCAGGAGGCACTGCTCCGTAAACAAACATGGAGGGAGTGCTGACAGTGGAAATAAATATTAGCGAGCGACTGATTAGCATTTGATCTCAGCTGGGCTCTGCAAGTGCAGCTGCAGAATGCCGAGCTGTCTTTAGCGCTGAATAATTTGATTAGCTCAGAGGCTTGTGCGGAGATAACCCACGCAGTGTTGCTGAAACTCTTTCAGATGCTAAAATGTATCACTTAATCAACTCCCGCCATTTCAATTTAGCACAGTCCTTGCATTGCATGGGTGAAGAAGTGCGGGAGGACCGACCGCACAGGCCACCAGCCGCTCTGCAGAGGTCCACCGCACAGTGCTTCTCTGCTTTGCCTCTGAGCTTCTGCTCACCGAAGGTTGGTTTAGAGACACAGCACGGAAACGGGCCCTTCGGCCCACCACCGACTCCGCATCCCCGCACACTAACACTACCCTACACACACTGGGGACATTTTGCACATACACCAAGCCAATTAACCTACAAACCTGCACATTTTTGGAATGTGGGAGGAAACCGAGAATCTCGGAGAAAACCCACGCAGTCACGGAGAGAATGTCCAAACTCCGTACAGACAGATAAGACCCCTTAGCCGGGATTGAGCCCTGGTCTCCGACGCTGCAAGTGTTGTAAGGCAGCAACTCTACCGCTGCGCCACTGTGCTGCCCAAAGTGTCAATGATCCAAGAGTATCCCACATGCCTCTCCAGATTTTGGGACAGTTACTTTAGTTTAGAGATACATTGTGGAAACTGGCCCTTTGGCCCATCGAGTCTACACCGATCAAATGATCACCCCATCTGTTAGTTCCATCCTACACACACACACTAGGGACAATTTACAGAAGCCAATTAACCAACAAGGCTGCATGTCTTTGGAATATGGGTGGAAGCCAGATTGCCTGGTGAAAACCCACACATTCACAGGGAGAGCATGCAAACTCCGTACAGACAGCACCCATGGTCAGAATCTCAGCTGTGATCAGGCAACGGAACCATCCTATCACCAACTAGAGAGCGGCCCTGACTTCCCATCTACATCATTGGAGATCCCTGGACTATCTTTATTCAGCTTTTACCAGACTTTATCTTGCACTAAACATCATTCCTTTTATCCGGTATCTGTACTCTGTGGACCGCTGGATTGTAATCATGTATAGTCTTTCCGCTGACTGGTTAGCACTATTCAACCAGAGGTTGGATAGGCAGACCCTGTTGTCTTTAGAGCAGAGGAGGCTGAGAGGTGACGTAACTGAGGTGTACAAGGTCATGAGGAGCATGGATTAAGTGAGCAAGCACAGTTTTTATCCAAGGGCAGAGTATTCTAAAGCTAGCGATCAAAGGCTTAAGGTGAGAGAGGTGAGAATTAATAGGGACTCCAGGGGCATATTTTCACTCAAGAATGAGCTGCCAGAGGGAGCTGTAGAATAGGATAACGTTATGATTTTGAAGGCACATTTCAACAAATATATGGATGGGAAGGGTTTAGAGGGTTATGGGGCAAATGTTGGCAAATGGGACTGGCACAGAATGACAACTTGGTCATCATGGACAAGGTGGGCCGAAGGGCCTGTTTCCGTGCTGTACAAATCTATGACTCTATGATTCTAGTTACTCTTTTGACAAACAAGTGGGAATCAGATGATAGACACAAAGAGCTGGGGTAACTCAGCAGGCCAGAGAACATCTCTGGAGACAAAGGATAGTTGAAGTTTTGGGTTGGGACCCTCCATCAGACTGAGAGTAAAGGGGGAGGTGAAGAGCTGGAGGTGAGAAAAGACCAGAAGCAATCAGGGCCAGCTACAAATGACCTCAGGCAGGGGGGTGCCCTGGTAGGCCCCACTGTTGGCTAGGTAAGGTGTGATCTCAAGAGGGATACAATGTGGACACCAAGTGCTGGAGTAACTCAATGGGTCAGGCAGCACCTCTGGAGAAAAAGGATGGGTGATGTTTTGGGTCGGGATCCTTCTTCAGACTCAATGTGATACGATGTGGTCAACTGTGGAACTGGTTAGACGACTAGGGTGGAGGAAGGGGGCAAGGGGGTATGTAAGTGCTAGTGGAAGTTACTTAATATGAGAGAAGTTTAAGTAATGAGATGATGGCATGTTCTGGTGTCCTGTGTGGAGTCAGAAACGTCACCATGACGAGACACGTTCACGTTGTGGACCTGTACAATTGGTCAGTAGAGATGTGGGGCCCAACTATCCTCTATTTGTGCAAGTCAGAAGTGTTGTAAAACTGATCTGGATCCGACCCCAACAGTAACGCACTGCACACACTCCAATTCTCTGGGTTAAATCTGTGACCCTGGAGGATTGGAATAGTGTTCTTATTAAACTATTCTCCCTGTGCTGGATAAGCAAAGCTGTATGGAGTAGAATTTTCTCCACAGTTAGTTGTGCTAAATGTGTGATTCAGTTACACGTGTGTAGGAATTCCATTTCTGAAATCACATTCCACTGAAATTAATCGAGCTGAATGTTGGATCTGACACAATGCACTAATGCTGCTTTATTGTATCTTTAGGAAATGAGATTAAGGATGAAAATTTGTTAATATTAAAGATAATAACTTGTATTCCCAGATACAATGCTTGCAAGTCACCAGCATATTGCAACTGGTCAGGCTGCATTTTTGGAATATTGTGAGCCATTTTGGGCACCATATCTGAGGAAGGATGTGCTGGCTCTGGAGAGGGTCCAGAAAAGATTTACAAGAATTTATCCCAGGAATGAGTGGGTTAACATATGATGGACATTGGGGCAGTTCTGTTTGTGGATTTTGGGGAGAAGGTAAAACCAGGCCGTGTGGGGCTGGGGGATGATAAGGTTGGAGGCTGTGGAGGGCAGACAGCCGGAAGTGATCAAATCAGAGATGATCTGTGAGATGATGACCTGGTGCTCATCTGAAGAAGGGTCTCGACCCGAAACGTCACCAAACCGGGGTTGTGGAAGAACAGCCATGATCACATTAAATAGCAGTGCTGGCTCTCGGGGCCGAATGGCCTACTCCTGAACCTATTGTCTATTGTCAATTCCTTCTCTCCAGGGGCGCTGCCTGTCCCGCTGAGTTACAACAACTTTTTGTGTCTAACTTCTCCTGGCATGGCTTTCAAGGAGTGTCACACAAGCGAAGATATGATGCAGCAGATGTATTAATGTGATGAAAGCTGTTGTTCTGCATTAAAGGAAGCAATATTAATTAATGATGAAAAATACTTTGTTAAATCAACACTCCCACCCTCTGGCTCATTTTACCCATCCCCCATCCCAGATCAAACCTGACATTAGGTCTATGGTAAGTTCGCAGTTAATCAGTCACCAACACTTTCAGTGCACCAACGCAACACATGTTACTCTCAGCAGCTAGGACCTAACAAGTGGCAGCACTGTCATTCTTACCCACTGCAGGGAAACAGATGAAGAAGTGGCGCCATGGTAGCGCAGCGGTAGAGTTGCTGCCTTACATTGCAGCGCCGGAGACCCGGGTTCGATCTCGACGATCGGTGCTGTCTGTACGGAGTTTGTACGTTCTCCCCGTGACCACGTGAATTTTTTCCGAGATCTTCAGTTCCCTCCCACACTCCAAAGGCGTACAGGTGCTGTATGTAGGTTAATTGGCTTGGTATATGTGTAAATTGTCCCTAGTGTGTGTAGGATAGTGTTAATGTGTGGGCGTCGCTGGTCGCTGCGGACTTAGTGGGTCGAAGGGCCCGTTTCCGTGCTGTATCTCTAAACTAAACTAAACTAAACTAAGGGGGGTTCACAGGACTGGGAGATGCGGAGAAGCTGCATCTTTATCCTCTCACTGCATCATCACCCGTCTTGCCAAGGGGTCAGCTGTTCACCCGCAAGCCCCACCACACCTCAGTCAGTGCCTGACAACTTCTACAAGGATGTTGCCTGGACTAGAGGGTCTGAGCAGTAGGGAGAGGTTGAGCAGGCTGGGACTCTATTCCTTGGAGCACAGGAGGATGAGGGGTGATCTTATAGAGGTGTATAAAATCATGAGAGAAATAGATCAGGTAGACGCACAGAGTATCTTACCCAGAGTAGGTGGATCGAGGACCTGATGACATAGGTTTAAAGTGAAGGGAAAAAGATTTAATAGGAACCTGTGGGGTAACTTTTACACACAAAGGGTGGCGGGTGTATGGAACTAACTGCCAGAGGAGGTAGTTGAGGCAGGGACTATCCCAACATTTAAGAAGCAGTTAGACAGATTCATGGATAGGACAGATTTGGAAGGATATGGACCAAACACGGGCAGGTGGGGCTGGTCTAGCTGGGACATGTTGGCCGGTGTGGGCAAGTTGGGCCGAAGGGCCTCCTTCCACACTGTATCTATGACACACATGACTCTATGACTGTGCACTCATTGTCAGGTCTTCCTGTCTTACTGCCAGGTCTGAGAACAAGGCATCCAAGTTCTGAGAACAAGATGGTCTTTATCCAGTGTAGGGGAATCGAGAACCAGAGGACGTAGCTTTAAGGCGGGGGGTGGAGGAGAAAGATTTGATAGAAACCTGAGAGGCAACCTATTTATACCAAGGATGGTCGCTATATGGACAGAGCTGCCATTTCGAAGACATTTCGACAGGTACATGGAGAGGATGGGTTTAGAGGGATATGGGCCAAAAGCAGGCAGGTGTGACTAGTGTAGATGGGGCATGTTGGTTGGCATGGGCAAGTTGGGCCAAAGGGCCTGTTTCCATCCTGTGACTCTAAGAACACAAGGAAATAGGAGCAGGATTCGGTCACCACACCCATGAGGTCTACCCTGCCATGCAATATGACCATGGATGATCTCGCCCAAACCTCAACTCCTGCTGTGTGTCACCTCCCCATCGACTCAACTCCTAGATCTATCAAGGCAACACTAATAGATACGACGGGCTGCACTTTGGTGAGATGTTACAAGGAGGTCTTCCTTGCTGGGTTCAATCAGAGTGTTGTTGAAATAATTCAGTCATTCATTCATTCATTCATTCATTCATCCCATGGACCTATGTGATGGGCAGCAGGGCTACTGACAAACATCCTCGCCAAGTAAGTCAAGAGTCAAGAGCGTTTAATTGTCATGTGTGCATGCAAAGGAACAATAACATTCTTACCAGCAGCAGTGTTACAGGCCCATTAACACAATAAAACATCAATAAATGTAATAGAATCAATAGTGGTTAGTGCCGTGCGGTGTTGGTGGGACCGGCCTCAGGCAGTGGACATTGGTTTCTCTTGCCTTCTTGTTCGTTATGGACAATAGTGGACCAAAGAGCCTGTCCCTGCTCAACTGTTCTATGTTCTAGGATGGCGGATAGATGGACGAACTGCTATGGAAGTAGTTGAGACTGGTACAATAATGGGTAGAAGACGGAAGATAGACACAAAATGCTGGAGTAACACAGCGGGTCAGGCAGCATCTCTGGAGAGAAAAGAATAGATGATGTTTTGGGTCGGGACCCTTCTTCAGATATTTGGACTGATAAAAGATATTTAGACCGGTACATGAATAAAAAAGGTCAAGAGAGATATGGGTCAAACAGACTCAGATTTATACTGCATGGAAACAGGCCCTTTGGCCCAATTAATCCATGCTGACCAAGATGCCCCATGTATGCTGGTCTCATTTGCATGCGTTTGGCCCTTATCCCTCTACACATTCCCTGATGTAAGTTATTGGGACCGATTTAGATGGGGCATCTTGGTCAGTATGGGCGAGATGGGTGGAAGGGTCTACTTCTGCGCAGTAAGGTTCTATGACTACTACGGGACCTTGCTGTGATCAAAACAACAGCTACATCTCCTGCCTACCAGCCAGCGAACAGTACATTAATGCAATGCATATGAAGCACTTCGAGCCACATATGAACATGGTGTGGAAGTGTAGACATGAAAGTTATTCTTACATTCGTTGCTGGCACTTACAACAAATAGTTTCAGTTTTATGAGCATAAACAAAACAAAATAGCAATGGAAATAAAAAAAAAACAATTCTGACAGAAACCTCTCCAGGATATATTGCCGCTTAGTGCCTCTGATAAGCAGAATCACTTAATTTTGGGGTAAAAAATTACCTTCTTTATTGATATGTTAAAACTTGGAGCTGTCAAGCTTGGCTGTGCTGTTTCTGATCGGTGATTGTTGGGTGCAGTTGTTTTTAACTTGTTAGACACAGTCTAGATTGCAATCATAAATAAATGATTTGCTGTCTCTTCATATTCTGGCTTGTTGCTTTTAAAGGGAAGATGTCATAAAAAAATCGCACATCTCCAAAGGCAGAGTAACTGTTAAATTATCATAATCTTACCTTTCCATTTGCTTCATAATAGACAGCTAAATTAGATTTCCCGTACTGAAGTGCACATGTTGGCTTCTCCCTGGGGCCTGCCATGTTTTTTTTTTTTAAGCAGAGCCTCCACATTCTTACTGGTTTAGCATTTAAAAGTTAAAATAGAAGTGTTCCTTGCTGATTAGAGTCACCAATTAAGCCTCTTCCCACCTGCCCTGTCCATTCATGCTGTTCACTGCCACTCCTTCCTCCTGGCCCAGGGCTCAGGGCTCAGTTGTACAAGATGCGAACATGTCGGGTATCACAGGAATGTCCTACCTTACACTCGGGAACTTTACACACACACACAAATTTGCACACCCACATACACACACAAATCCGCACACCCACACACACACACAAATCCGCACACCCACATACACAAATTTGCACACACACAAAAATTCACGAACGCACACACACACAAAATCACACACACTGACACAAAATCACACACTAACACCCACAGAGAAAATAATGTGCACACTTCCACACACACAAAATATAATCCACATACAAAATGACGCAGGGAAACTTCCCCAGCGACGCAGGGAATTGCAGAAGTCGGCTTACCAAAAAAGGCAAAAAGTGCTGGAGTGACCCTTCTTCAGCTGTGTGAAAGCTCCTATGCTTTTAGTGAAGTTTACTTGTTAACCCCTGATAATTAGACCATTTCTCTACATCTCAAAGGTCTCAAAGGTCTTTTATTGTCACATGTACCAATTAAGATACAGTGATATGCAAATTACCATACAGCACTACGAGAAAAAAAAGCCACAAGACAAACAACTACATAAAAGTTACCATAAACATCCACCACAGTGGATTCCCCACATTCCTCACTGTGATGGAAGGGAAAAAAGTCCAATCTTTATTCTCTTTATTTTCCCGCAGCAGTCGAACAATATCTTGGGGCGGTCGAAGCTCCCGCAGCTGGTGGTCGAAGCCCCCATGTTGGGGCGATCGTAACTTCCGCATCAGGGCGATCGAAACTCCCACGTTGGGGCGATCGAAACTCCCACGTTGGGGCGATCGAAACTCCCACGTTGGGGCGATCGAAACTTCCGCGTCAGGGCGATCGAAACTCCCACGTTGGGGCGATCGAAACTCCCACGTTGGGGCGATCGAAACTCCCACGTTGGGGCGATCGAAACTCCCACGTAGGGGCGATCGAAACTTCCGCGTCAGGGCGATCGAAACTCCCACGTTGGGGCGATCGAGACTCCCGTGTCGGGGCGGCCGAACCTCCTGCGGCTTGGAGTTCCCGAAGTCGGTCTCTGACAGGAGACTGCGGGCTCCATGATGTTAAAGTCCGCAAGCTCCCACGGTTGGAGCTCCAAGGTCGATCCCTGTCAAGGGGATCGTGAGTTCCGTGATGTTAAGTCCGCAGGCACCCGTGGTGGAACTCTCAAAAGGCGGTCTCCAGCAAAGGCCTCCAACTCCTCGATGTTAGGCCGCAGTGCGGATGGAGATACGACACGGAATAAAATCGCATCTCCGTTGAGGTAAGAGATTAGAAAAAGTTTCCCCCAACCCCTCCCCCCACCCCCCACATAAAACAAGCTAAAGTTTCCCCCTCCCCCCACCCCCCACATAAAACAAGCTAAAGAACACTAAAAATATACATTTAACACATACTATTAAAACACAAGGAGGAAGGGACAGACAGACTGTTGGCGAGGCAGTCATTGCTGGTGCCACCTGTTGCATCTGCTGTTGGTGTAAAGATCATGACCATAAGACACAGGAGCAAAATTAGGCCAACGGCCCATCGAATCTGCTCCACCATTCGATCATGGCTGATCTATTTTTCCTTCTCAACCCCATTCTCCTGCCTTATCCCCATAAACTTTGACGCCCTTACTAATCAATCTCTGCTTTGGAAATACCCAATGTCTTGGCCTCCACGGCCATCTGTAGAGATTAAGTCCATAGTTTCACCCTCTGGCAAAATAAATTCTTCCATGTTCATGTTTAGGACTTTGATGGCCAGCTAATGAGAACATTTGAAGTATGATGCTTCAGGCCTGGGAGGTCAGGCATTGTTAACAGGGCCTCATGAATGAAGGAAAGTCCACAATGGATCCACTGAGCTATTTTCACAATGTTGTACTGTTTGTTGAGGAAAGTAAGGGAGAAGAAATTGTATTTTTGAATCTCCTTCATGTGTTACAGGATTGTAGACTAGTTTAGTTTAGAGATACAATAAGCAAACAGGTCCTTCTGCCCAGCGAGTCTGCATCGACCAGTGATCACCCTGTACACTATCACTATCCTACACACAATTCCAAATTTTTACCGGCCAAATTAACCTACAAACCTGAGGTAGACAAAAATGCTGGAGAATCTCAGCGGGTGAGGCAGCATCTATGGAGCGAAGGAAATAGGCAACGTTTCGGGTCGAAACCCTTCTTCTGACCTACAACCCTGTACGTCTTAAGAGTGTGGGTGGAAACTGGAGCACCTGGAGAAGGCCCACACAGTCATGGGAAGAACATACAAACTCTGTACAGGCAGCACCCATAGTCAGGATCGAACCCGGGTCCCTGGCGCTGTAAGGCAACAACTCTACCTCTGTGCCACAGTGCCGCCCCTAAAGGCTCCCCAAATGGTGTAAGTGGCAGAAATGGTGTCAGACACCTGGATTTTCTGTATCTTGTTATTGGAAGGTTGCGACCCCAACTCACAAACTGAGCACTGCAGCCTTGGGTTTATTCCTAATCCATGACAAAGTAGGACAAATCAGCCACACAAAAAAATGTTTGTTTCTTGGTGTAATTTTGAATATGTTAACTCGGAACAGATCGCAGACATACTAAAGTCTCCTTGTATGGTCTCAGGCTAATGTGGAGGAGTGGATGCCTGGTTAGTCCATTAGATAAACTGTTGTGTGTGAAACACAGATGTAAATTGATCAGTCGGCATAAATTGCCCCATCCAGTGTGCAGGAGTGGAGAATTCGGGGGTAGTGGGGAGAGGGGAGTTGATGGGAATGTGAGGGTTAGTTTAGTCTAGTTTGGAGATACATCATAGAAACCGTCCTTTAACCCACCATGGCCGCACCGACCAATGAACACCTGTACACTGGTTCCATGTTATCCCACTTTTGCATGCTACACACTAGGGGGAATATACAGAAGCAAAATAATCCACAAACCTGCACCTTTCTCCATTCATGTCTTTGCTTCCAAAAATGTAGCTATCTTCAGAAATGCATTCAGCGCCTTTGCCTCTATAGTCTTCTCTGGTGGTTAATACCACATCGCCACCACCTTCTAAATTAAGATATTTCTTCTTTTCTCACTCCTCTTGCCCTTCATTCTGAGATTGTGGCTTCTCAGTCTCCTCAATCTTCTTTGTTGAAATACCGTATTTATCCCCATGAGAGGTTCCCACGGGAGTGTTGCTGGAATCTTGAGCGAAATCACAAAGTGCCGGAGGAACCCAACAAGTCAGACAGCATCTGAAGAAGGGTCTCGACCCGAAACGTCATCCATTCCTTCTCTCCAGAGAAGCTGCCTGTCCCGCTGAGTTACTCCAGCACTTAGGGGGTGCCTAGTGTGGTGGTGAATCTGTGGAATTCTTTGCCACAGAAGGCTGTGGATGAGAAGTCAGTCGATATGTTTAAGGCAGAGATAGATAGATTCTTGATTAGTATTGGTGTCAGAGGTTATGGGGAGAAGCCAGGAGAATGGGGTTGTGAGGTGGAGATAGATCAGCCATGATTGAATGGCGGAGTAGACTTGATGGGCTGAATGGCCTAATTCTACTACCACTTATGATCTTATGATCTTTGTGTCTATCTTCACTTTAAATCAGCATCTGCAGTTCCTTCCTACATATTTGTGGAAGGACTGGACAGACAACGTTTCGAGTCGGGACCCTTCTTCAGGGAGTTCTGCTTTGTCACAAATGCTACTTTTCATTGTGGTGTTAATCTGAAACCCCATGTTTCTTTTCAGAGGGGGGTCTAGAAGACTGTGGTGCTCAGCTTCAATGAAGAAGAAAGGAGGTGGCCCCACTAGTCCGAACAATATTTATCTTTGATCCAATGCAATTTAAATAAAAGATTGGTTATTCTGCAGGATTTGTTTGCCATGTTTCTGACATTAGAAATGTGGCTTCAAAATGTGGCCCTCACTGGACCACAATTGTATTTCACTTTCACCACAATTAAAAATGACTGAAAGCTCATCAAAGCTTCCCTTTTATTGGCCGCAAGACTCTTAGGTCTGAGACATTGCAATTAAAAAAAGCCTTTCTATTATTTGTTTGCTATCTTATGTCAAACCACAAAACAATTAAGTGCAGAGCAGGTCCCAACTACAAATTATCTTTGGCTGCACTGAGGGCTTATTGGAACTAGTACATAGACTTTAGACCAGTGGTTCCCAACCTTTTTTTGGCCATGCCCCACCTAATCACCTCTAAAATCCTGATGCCCCCCCCCCCCCCCATGTGGTGATATATAATTCTTATCATTTAAAAAGTGAACTCCGTTTCAGCTGAAGAAGCTTAAAACACCAATACCTTGGTTTAAACAAGCTTCAAAAGAACATGGCATCCATGATAAAGAAAAATGAAATAAACAAAAGACAGTTAAAGTTCTGAGCAAGAAATTACTAAAAAATTGTTAAAAAAAAGAAAAATCAAATTGCCCCCCTGTGGGGCGTACGCCCCACGTTGGGAACCACTGCTTTAGACTTTGGAAACACAGGGTGGAAACAGGCCCTTCGGCCCACCGAGACCTCGCTGACCAGCGATTAACCCGTACACTAACACCACTAGGGACAATTTACAATTTTTACCGAAGCCAATTTACCGAGAAACCTGTACGTCTTTAGAGTGTGGGTGGAAACCGGAGCACCAGGAGAAAACGCATGCGGTCACGGGGAGGCGTACAAACTCCACCCAGAGAGCACCCTATAGTCAGGATCGAACCCGAGTCTCTGGCGCTGTAAGGAAGTAACTCTACTGCTGTGCCACGGTGCCACCCCAAATTTGGGGCTATTAATTCATTGAATTTTTATTTGTTATATATTGTCACTGAGTGCTGTGTTTGCGGGCCAGTTATGCTGCTGCTAGTAACAAATGTCATGGTTCTGTTGTTGGTACGTATGACAATTAAACACTCTTGACTCTTGAGGTCTCCTTTTACATCTATGGTTGTGGTAGGCAGTAACACATTACTGTGGGTTACATGTAACCACACGCTACATTCATGTGGCTACATGAATGTGACCATTCACGCAATGAATTCACATTACATGAATTCCTTGTGCAGCAACTCCCCATGCACGGCCGATCAAATTCTCATCCATTGCCGATCAGTACTAGCCCAACACGCTGCAGAGTGAAGGTCCTGCAACACCATTCTAACCAGAGAGCAAGACTGTGATCCGAGCAATACTTTGGATGATGTTACCAGTGACATGAGATGGAATCATCGCCAACCTCTGAACAGCTTCCAAAGATGTTTAATGTTGGAAGGAACTGCAGATGCTTGTTTACACCAAAGATTGACATTAAATGCTGGAGTGACTCAACGGGACAGGCAGCATCTCTGGAACGAAGGAATGGGAGACGTTTCGGATCGCAGTCTGAAGTAAGGTCTTGGCCTGAAACGTTACCCCTTCCTTCTGTGGTCAGGGTGTGGTTATTCCAACATTTTGTGTCTATTTCCAATTACATTTAGTTCAGTTTAGAGATACAGCATGAAAATATGCCCTTCAGCCAACCAAGTCTGCCCCAACCAATGACCAACCACCTATACCATAGTTCTATCCTACACACTAGGGACAATTTACAGAAGCCAATTTACCTCCAAACATGCACGTCTTTGAGATGTGGGAGGAAACTGTAGCATCCGGAGAATACCCCACGTAGGCACGGGGAGAACATACAAACTCCGTACAGACAGTACCCGTAGTCAGGATCAAACCTGGGTCTCTGGCGCTGTGGAGCAGCAACTCACAGTTTTTTTTCCCTCAGGGGAATCAAGAACTAGAGGATACAGGTTTAAGGTGAGAGGAGAAAGATTTAATAGGAACTTTTTCACTAAGAGGGGGGTGGATATATGGAACGAGCTGCCAGAGGAAGTAGTTGAGGCAGACACCATAACAGCATTTAAAAGACATTTCAATAGGGACATGGATAGGAAGGAAGTGTCCCAACCCAAAATATCACCTATCCTTTTCCTCCAGAGATGCTGCCCGACCCGCGGAGTTACTCCAGCACTTTGTGTCTGTCTAAGGTTTAGAGGGATATGGGCCAAATGCAGGCAGGTGGGACTAGGGTAGATGGGGCATCTTGGTCGGCATGGACAAGTTGAGCCAAAGGGTCTGTTTCCGCACTGTATGACCTTACGAATCTCTGCGAGTCTATGACATGGATAAAATGAACAGCGACTCAATCAAACTGTGCCTTAAACCCTTGAAAGATCCTCGCCATTGCACCATCGAATGATCATCGGATGTATTTTGTTTATCCCTAAAATACTCCAGCATGCAGCAAGCTAAGTCGAGCTGTATATGTGTGAGGGGAAGGTGTTAGCTACACTGTGTCTTTTTATATTCTCTGTGGAAGTGTGAATATTTTGCGTGTGTGAGTGTGTATGTGTTTTTTCTCTCTGCTGTGTTAAGGGAGTGAATACTGACAGAGACAAGTGACAGCTCTCTAATTATACCCAGGCTTGCTGGTATTCTGGTAGTGGATAACGTTGCTCATTTTATTCAGCTCTTCTCATTGAATAATGCATGCAGGTCCCTATCAGTATTCCGCCAGTACCTCAGGGAACCTCAAGGATAACTAGCTGATAACTGATCCCATCTAAATCTTTCCACTTTTATCAGGAACAAGAGATGTAAAAGAAAATCCACATTTAACCCATTCTGGAGAAATCGAAGGCACATTAGCTATTAATATAATGCTTAAAATTGATCCTCATCTCAAATTCAAAGCATAATCAGCCCATGCAGATTAGTAATTGAGTCAATCTTAAGACTGGCAAGGAATTTGCGACACGTTCCAGTTCTGGAGCGAGATATTTCATTGTGTAATCTGGGGGTGGGGAGATGGATGGGGGGGGGGGGGGGGTGGGGGGTGTGGGTGGGTACAGGGGTTTATTTATAACAGAGCATTCTCTGTTTGAGCTTTGACAGTAATGCACGGATCACAAAGATGCTGTTCGCTGTCATGGAGTTTTGGTATCTGTCTGAAATATTAGACAAAAGAGTCGCTGCTCCTCAGTCACCAACACAGCATGGCCTTGAATCCAGGAGCTCAGCCCCTCCACTCTGCTTTAGACTATGCTGCTTATCCAGCCCGTGCAGGATGTGACCATGAGAGGGCCTGAGGGACTTGAGCTGCCTGGTGTCAGATGAACGCACACTCCCCCATCAAATATTGATTCTTACATTCCAGACTAAATCACCCGGTCCGTTGACATGTGTTGCCCATTCATTATTTGGAAGCAAAGTCACTATTTGCTCCCACTTGCCTTTGCAGTAACCGCCCACCACGGATCCAACTCTGAAGAACTCTCAACTCAGTCTGACTAAGGGTCCCGACCCGAATCGTCACCAATCCATGTTATCCAGAGATGCCGCTTGAGCCGCTGACTTTGTGTGTGTGTGTGTGTGTGTGTATATGGCCGATTATTTCGCCGAACACCTTTGCTCAGTCCGCCTGGGCCTACGCGATCCGCCGATTGCCAAACACTTTAACTCCCCCTCCCATTCCTATACTGACCTTTCTGTCCTGAGCCTCGTCTTCTGTCAAAGCAAATTGGTGGAACAGCATCTCATATTTCGCTTGGGCAGCTTACAACCCAGGGGTATGAATATCGATTTCTCTAACTTCAAGTAACCCTTGCATTCCCTCTCTCTCCATCCCGTCCCCACCCGTCGTACCAGCTTCAAAGTCTTATTGAGTCTCATTGTTCGTACTCGTGTTCACCTAGCCCACAGCTAACAGTGGCCTGCTTCCTTTATCATCATTACTTGTTTGTATATCTTTCATTCATTTGTTCATCTCTCTACATTCATTCATCTCTCTACATCACTGTCTATATCTCTTGTTTTCCTATCCCCTGACTCACAGTCTAAAGAATAAGTCTCGACCTATTTCTTTTCTCCAGAGATGCTGCCTAAACCCCTGAGTTACTCCAGCTTTTTGTGTCTATCTTCAGTATGAATATCGCTTTCTCTAACTTCAGGTAACCCTTGCTTTCCCTGTCTAAGTATTATTTGTAAATATTGAATTGTGCTTGAGTATGGTGATGAGAGCGACATGTTTGCTTCCTTACCCTCTCCACAGATGTTACCTAGTCTGCAGGTTATTCCACGCATCTCTTGTTATTGTTTCAGATTTCCAGCATGCCGAGTCATGTCATAAGTGATAGGAGTTGAATTAGGCCATTCGGCCCATCAAGTCTACTCCGCCCTTCAATCTTGGCTAATCTATCTCTCCTCCTAACCCCATTCTCCACATAACCTCTGACACTTGTACTAATCAAATATCTATCTCTGCCTTAAAAATATCCACTTCACTGACCTGGCTGCCACAGGCTTCCACAAATTTACCTCTCAGTAAAGAATTATCTCCTCATCTCCTTCCAAAAAGAATGTCCTTTAATTCTGAGGCTATGACCTCTCGCCCTAGACTCTCCAACTAGTGGAAACATCCTCCCCACATCCACTCCATCCAAGCCTTTCACTATTCAGTAGGTCTCAATGAGGTCCCACCTCGTTCTTCCAAACTCCAGCGAGTACAGGCCCAGTGTCGTCAAACGCTCATCATTGGTTTACCTACTCGTTCCTGGGATCATTCATGTAAACCTCCCTCTGGACCCTCTCCAGATCCAGCACGTCCATCCTCAGATATGATGCCCAAAATTTCTAACAATATTCCAAATGCGGCCTCACCAACGCCTTACAGAACCTCAGCATTACATCCCTGTTTTTGTATGCAATGCCCCTTGAAATAAATACTAGCGTTGAGTTTGCTTTGGGTTTATGTGGACAGTGCCAGCAGACAGCGTGTGGCTTTGCCAGGAGAAAGCCAATGTGGTAGACTGTTGCGTATCTAATACAACCAAGACATCCTTTCATCGGTTCAGGTCTATTGTACAGGGGAAAGAATCCCTCCCGTTTGATCTCATGAGAAGGGGAGAAGATTGTTGTCTCCGAGCCAGGACAGAGGCTTAAACCCAGCAACAACAAAGGTCAGAGGTCTACGCAACTGATTGCTTGTGGAGAATGTCTTCAAAGTGTATAATCTTGGCAAACAGGTGCAGTGTGCGGAGCAGGTTTCAGGCTTCACTGGCACTTGGCTTGCTTCCCGGTCCCTGCGGTGTGTTGTTAAAGGCACATTTGGGGCTTGGCAGAGCCCAATGCATCCATGACATTTTGGTTAATTCTTTCCCTGCTCCGCAGGTCAGTCATGTAGAAGTTTAGTCTGGTTGTCATAGTGTTCTTCCCCGGCTGAAAGGTGCCAGATTTTCCCTCCGGAAAAAGTGTCCTTGTTAGTATGCTTGTCTATGCATTACATCTTCGAGGCTTTATTGTGGGTTAGTATGGCCGGTGTGCAAGATTGTGTATCGAGTCTGATGGCTTACTTGTGTGTTTGCACAGATGTATCTATATGTGTGCATCGATGTAATTGCGTGCATGCAAGGGGAAGGTTTTTGGGATGACAGTAGATCATGCCGGTGGTGGAGCGGTCTACACTGCTCAATGGCTAGACGTACATGAGCAGAATGGTCCTGTGGGTACGGTCTCGACATGTCCTGTGTGCCTCAGGGATCAGATACCAGCTGGAGTCAGTAAAGACAGGAGATGAAAGGGAAACATTGCCTACAAAACATCAAGAAAGACACAAAATGCTGGAGGAACTCAATGGGTTCACTGAGTTACTCCAGATCTGTTGTATCTATCTTTGGTGGTGATGTTGGTATAAACCAGCATCTGCAGTTCTTATGTTTCTACAAACCATCAAGAAAATCGTGGAAGGGAATAATTGAGTTTATACTGTATGCTGTGCATCTAGAGAACACAGGGCACCTGAGATGTGAATGTAGTGGTGAATGATACATGTAGGATCAGGGGGTACGTGTCAACACCAGTCCCCGTGCTGGAGGTTTGAGCACCTCACATCAGGTGAAGGAGGTGCACGGGATGAAGGTCCTGTTATATCCACCTTGATGGTGGTCAACGCTGTACCAAAGGTGAGGTGGACCCTTCCCTTCTGGTACTATACACTCCACCAATTGAGGTGTACAAGATAATGAGGGGCATGGATAAAGTGAATGCTCACTATCTTTTTCCCAGGGTAAAGGATTCTAAAACTAGTTGGCATCGGCTTAAGGCGATTGAATTTTATACACTTCAATAAAATTGCCTTTTGGTCGTCTAAATTCCAATGAGTGAATTCCCAATGCGTTCAGGCCTTGCCTTGTAGGACAATATCTCCACACCCAGGACCATGCCAATGGGCATTGACTGTTTCATTGTCCTTGATGATGTTCTGGGCACTCCATATGGTGGGGCTTTGTGTGTTTGGGCCACAGATGGTATTGTCTGTACTGAAGAATCCCCGCATGTTGTGACTGCCATCCACTTTTGCTCTTTAGTACGTGAATTTTCTCCAAACGGATAGAGATCTGTTTACAGGTGCCTGAAGAGCATAGTCTAGCTGTGAGGCACGGCAGTCTCCACTTCAAGAATGCTCTGTGCTACAGTTAATTAGCTCTTGGAACTCCTGCAGATTCTCATTAAACCAGCCTTGCCTCTTCATAGTGGAGAAGCCAAGGAATCTTTCACAAGTGGACACTGTTATGTACTTCAGGGCAGTCTGCAAACTGTAGACAAACCTTCTACTGCAGGGTCAAGGAAGGACCCCGACCTGAAACACCACCCGTCCTCTTTTCTCCAGAGATGCTGCCTGACCCGCTGAGTTACTCCAGCACTTTGCGTCTATCTTTGGAATAAACCAGCATCTACAGTTCCTTGTTTCTATAGAAACATAGAACATAGGTGCAGGAATAGGCCATTTGGTCTTTCGAGCCATTCAATATGATCATGGCTGATCATCCAAAATCAGTACCCTGTTCCTCCTTTCTCCCCATATCCCTTGATCTCGTTAACCCTAAGAGCTGTATCTAACTCTCTCTTGAAAACATCCAGTGAATTGGTCTCCACTGCCTTCTGTGGCAGAGAATTCAACAGACTCACAACTCTCTGGGTGAAAAAGATTTTCTTCATCTGTCCTATGTTCTCTGGGAGCTTCTATCTAAGACGAGTCGCCTTCAGGAGGCCTCGGTAAGTTTCAACATTTGGCTTTCTTATGATCATGTTCTTTTGACCAAGTTTCTGTTGCAGCTGTTGTTTGCGAGTCGGGCGGAATTGATTTGCCAATGGTCAGTCCAATATCTGTTGTGGTGCACGCACGTGTGCAACATTCCTGTGGTCTCTTGCTTGGACAAAGATGGAATACAATCTGTGCCAGGAACAACGCCATTGCCAACAGGCATGACCAAGTAGGGTGCTGGCTGTTACAAAAATGAATTCTAAAGGGCAGCATGGTGGCGTAGCGGTCGAGCCTTTACAGCGCCAGAGACTCGGGTTCGATCCTGACCACGGGTGCTTGTCTGTACGGAATTTGTACGTTCTCCCCGTGACCCACGTGGGATTTGCTCCGAGATCTTCGGTTTCTTCCCACCCTCCAAAGATGTCCAGGTTTTATAGGTTAAGTGGCTTGGTATAAATGTAAATTTGTCCCTAGTGTGTGTAGGGTAGTGTTAGTGTGCAGAGATCAGTGGTCGGTGGAAACAGGGCCTGTTTCCGTGCTGTGTCTCTAAAATTAAAACTGAAATATTTTGTTGGGAGGACAATAGTGAGACACTGGAGAATAAAAAATAATTTCCCACATTTTAGGGACATCAGTATAGCGAAGAGGAACATAGATGATGGAGTTCACCATGGTCTTCACTACACCATTACATTCTTTGGAGATGGGCTTTGAGGGTCAATGCATCAACCATGGCAGAAGACTCAAGGGTCAGCAGGTAGCATCGAATTCCTATTCTCCTGTTTTCATTTCAGAGCCGGTCTACCTACAGGTACACGTGTACAGAGGCAGAATTTCTGCCTTACAGCGCTGGAGGCCCGGGTTCAATCCTGACTACGGGCGCTGTCTGTACGGAGTTTGCAGGTTCTCTGTGTGACCGCATGGGCTTTCCCCGGGTGCTCCGGTTTTCTCTCACATTCCAAAGACGGACAGGTTTGTAGGTTAATCGACTTCAGTAAAAAAATTGTAAATTGTCCCTAGCGTATAGGATAGTGCTGGTGTACGGGGATCACAGGTCGGCGCAGACACAGCGGGCCAAAGGGCCAATTTCTACGCTGTATCTCAAAACTAAACTTAACTAAAAAAGGTACTGGAATGTTGCTTCAGAATAATCCTCCAAATTCATTGACAGAACAAATAAACCAGACCAGAGTCCTCTCCCCGATGACCAGGCTATAGAGGCACTCAATCAGCCACATTGACCCAAGTTCAATCCCAGCCTTGGGTGCTATCTGTGTGGAGTTTTCACATTCTCCTTGTGACTGCAGGGGTTTCTGACTGGTGCTCCGATTTCCTCCCACATCCCAAAGATGTGTGAGTTAGTAGGTTAATTGGCCTCTGTACAAAGATACCCCGAGTGTGTAGGAGGTGTATGAGAAGGTGGGATAACACCCACCCAGTGTGAATGGATGATGATGGTCGGTGGGCCTGTCTCCATGCTGTATCTCTAAACTAACTTTCAGAGTGTCTAGTTGAGATGTGTATAAAAAATGGGATCATCAATAGAGGGACATCTAGACTAGAGATAGATGTGCGTCAGCAGGTTAATTGGCCTTTTGTAAATCACCCTGTTGTTATATGGAGTGGATGAGAACGTGGAGTAACATAGAACTAGTGTGAATGGATGATTAATGGTCAGCGTGGACTCGATGGGCCGAATGGCCTGCCTACATGCTGTACCTCCAAAAGCAAAATTGGTCAGGCCATGTCACTTGTATGCCCAAGCATAGACTCCTGGAACAAGAACAAGTTCTATTTATCAGATGAGATTACCAGGTGGACAAAGAAAAAAATACTCGAGGATGTCACAGAATAATAGATGTGCACAAAATCTCCCTGAAAAAAATGCAACTTTGCCACCAATGTCTGGGAACATCTAACCCACGTCCATTCAAAATGGAGAAAGAGCATTTGGGATACAACTGAGAAACTTGGGAACACAACTTGCAGCTGTACAAGTCATCGGTGATACCACACACACCTGGAGCACAGTGTGCATGCAGTTCTGCTCACCCAGTTACAGGAAGGATGTCATTAATTTGGAAAGGGCGCAGAAGAGATTCACCAGAATGTTACCTGGGCTTGCGGGCTTGGGATTTAGGGAGAGCTTGGATGAGGTGGGACGTTACGCTCTTGAGTTAGAAGGTCGAGGGGTGACCGTATTGATCATGAGGGGCAAGGATAGAGTGAACGCTCACAGTTTCTAAAACGATAGCATTTAGGCTTATGCTGAGGAGGGTGGGGAGATTTAAGAGAGAACAGAGGGGCAGTTTTTTTTCACTCAGAGAGTGGTCTGTATCTGATATGAACTGCAAGAGCAAGCTATACAAGGAAAGACGCAAGGGATTGGACATGCTGGTTTACCACCCCCCCCCCCCCCCCCCCCCCCCCTTCCAACACACAAAATACTGCAGTAACTCAGCGGGTCAGGAGAACATGGATAAGCGACATCTTGAGTCGGGACCCTTCTTTAGAACCATGCAATTACATATCTTTGGCAGATTTATGGATAGGAAGAATTCCGAGGGATATGGGCCAAATGCAGGCAAATAGAACTTGGCCAGCATGGGCAAGGTGGGCCGGACGGTCTGTTTCCGCGCTGTACAGCTCCACGTTCTACGAATTCCACTCAATTGTGGGAGCCTAAGCATTGTCCCTGCTATTCAACTGTAGATCCCATCATGGTGTTAGACGATCCGTTACTCACAACCTACATGAAAGGGAATTACAAGTTACTACCCCAGAACAAGAAGAGGGAGGTCCCAATGTCCCAAATGTCCAGGTTATATAATCTGCCATTGCTCCTTCCAACCAACCTGGGTGGAATCCATTTACGATCTCCCCTACCCACAGTCTGATTTAATTCTAGAGAAACGACCAAACAGCTTTGAATTTGCGCACCCATGGCCCAGCCCACGGGCACCCCTGGTCCGCCCGCAAGAGTTTAGCAACTTTGTAAAAGTCGGTCACGACTGGAGCCATCCGTGCCTGTGTTGGAATAAATAGTGTGTAAGTGCTGTGCCTGCTGGTATGTGTTTCGGGATCTGACGCACCTCTACAAGAATGCAGGCACAGCACTTACACTGCACATGCAGGCCAGATAAAGCTAAGGTTATAACATCATAGCCTGACTTCCTCGCTGTCTTCCCCTCTCCTCCCATCTCCCGAAAGTTACACTGCAGCATACCTCACGTTCCAGCTCCCGCACTGATTCAATTACCTACATGTCTTTGTTGAATTCCTTTTGTTCTCCGCTTACAGCCCTGTCCACACTGTTCTCCCCAGCACAGGGTTTTTTGTTGTTGTCCCTCTCGTTCTCTCTGCGTCCCCCCATTTGCTCTGCCTCCCTCTCGCTCATTTGCTCCCCACCCTCTCTGCTTGTCTTTTAATCCCTCTTGCTCTCATGGATCGGTTTTCAGACAGACACAGAGGCATGCCCCGCAGTTAGGCTGTTTAGTCTGGTTTCCGTGACCTTGTCTGACTGAGCTGGGCACGATCCAGCTGCAAGTTCCTTCTCACCCCCCCCCCCCCCCATTCATCTCGACGGCCTCAAGTGCTGCAGAAACGCAGATATCCCGTGCTGACCAAACACAACGGGCCCTTCCTTCTCTGCTGCAAATGCTGTACCTGGCCGCAGAGAAACCCCAGCTGGCGATAACGATCGGGCAAAAGGTGCAGAAGCTTGAAAACGCGCACCACCAGCCTCAAGAACAGCTTCTTCCCCACTGTTATCAGGCTTCTGAACGGTCCTTCCATCAGCTAGGGCACTGTCTGATTCACTCTCTGCCCCCATTGGACTGCCATGGGTGGTACTGACTATGGATGCTTGTCTGTACGGAGTTTGTACGTTCCCGCTGTGACCTGCATTGGTTTTTCTCGGAGATCTTCAGTTTCCTCGCACTAAACTAAACAATGCTGAAAGCTTGATTCTGCACGCAGTATCCTCCTTTTGCTCTATCTGTCTACTTGAGTTTGACATGATTGCACAGTGTTTATGTATGGAATATCTGACCTGTTTGGATAGCAGGTAAAACAATCTTCACTGTGCCTCAGAACACGTGACAATAATAAAACTTAAATCTGCAGCAAAACCTTTCAAGCTGCATAACCCACTAGAGATTCATGTAGAACATATCCATGCTTTTTTTTGCATATAGAAACATAGAAACATTGAAAATAGGTGCATGAGTAGGCCATTCGGCCCTTCGAGCCTGCACCACCATTCAATATAATCATGGCTGATCATCCAACTCAGTATCCTGTACCTGCCTTCTCTCCATACTCCCTGATCCCTTTAGCCACAAGGGCCACATCTAACTCCCTCTTAAGTATAGTCAATGAACTGGCCTCAACTACATTCTGTAGCAGTGAATTCCAGAGATTCACCACTCTCTGTGTGAAACATGTTTTTCTCATCTCGGCCCTAAAGGATTTCCCCCTTATCCTTAAACTGTGACCCCTTGTTCTGGACTTCCCCAACATCGGGAACAATCTTCCTGCATCTAGCCTGTCCAACCCCTTAAGAATTTTGTAAGCTTCTATAAGACACAATGTGCTGGAGTAACCCAGCGGGTCAGGCAGCACTCCTGGAGAACATGGATAGGTGATGTTTCGGGTCGGGACCCTTCTTCAAACTGATTGCGGTGGGGAGGGGGGAGGGGGGGAGGGGGGGAGGGATGAAAGAAAGCTAGAACAGTGGAGAGGCAGGACAGAGTGTGGCAGGAATAGGTGAACACAGGTGAAGGAGGGGGTTGAGCCGGATAGTTAGACAACGGCCAGAGATGAACTCACACAAATGGATTAGAGAGTTGTGAATTGTGAAGCTGGAGGATTGACAAGGCTCAAATTGTTTAGGAATGTAGGTGGATGGGGAGGGGACTGGAGAGAAAGGTGGATAATCAGCCTCAGGGAGGGGTGGGGCAGGTGGACAGGGGAGGCCTATGAGAGAGAAAGAGGAGGGGGGGGGGGAGGAGTTTTGTAGAGGCTGGCTATAGTTGGAAACCCAGTGAAAGATGGTGCAGTTTAGTTCAGAGATACAGCACAGAAACAGGCCCTTCGACTCCATGCCGACCAGTGATTCCCACACACAAGCACTATCCTACGCACTAGGGACCATTTAAACATCTTTTACTGAAGCCAATTAACCTACAAACCTGCATGTCCTTGAAACTGGAGCGCCCGGAGAAAACCCACGCAGTCACAGGGGGAACATACAAACTCCGTACAGACAGCACCCATAGTCAGGATCGAACCCGGGTCTCCGGCACTGTAAGGCAGCAACTTTACCGCTGCACCACTGTGCCGTGCCGCCCTGTGGCAGAAAGTAAGTTTCTACTATTTTCGTGGTCCTTAACTTGGTGAACAGTGCCAGTATCCGTTATCCGTCCACATTTGGCCTTGACTAGCATGGAGTCATCTACAGGCCAGACCAGATGAGGACAGCAATCTTCATCTCTGAAGTACATTAAGGAACTGCATTAGTTTTTCAGTACTTTTACTAGCTGTTCTTAATTACAGATTTTTTTGAATTCAAATTCTCCAACTTCCAGAGGCAGGATTTGAACTCAGGTATCTGGCTGTTCTCCAACATCTACTGCACTGCCACGCTGGTTGTGGGAGTGATTCCAGACCTTGGGGCTTTGGCAAGTGAAGGCAGTCAGTGGACCAGAACTATCAGGGATCCACAAGAGACCAGAACTGGAAGGATGCCAACTCAGGGGGTTGTGGAAGTCACACTTTCTCTCCACCATTCGGAGCATTGGTGGTGGCCTCCACAATAAGTCTTTACTGAGCCTGAAGAAGGGCTCTGACCCAAAACGCTGCCTATTCCTTTTCTCCAGAGATGCTGCCTGACTCGCTGAGTTACTCCATCATTTTTGTCTATCTTAGGTATAAACCAGCATCTGCAGTTCCTTCCTACACTACACGCCTTTATTGATAGATATATTATGGAAACAGAGTGTAGAAATAAGGAACTGCAGATGCTGGTTTATACCAAAGATTGACACAGAGTGCTGGGGCAACACAGCAGCTCAGGCAGCATCTCTGGAGAAAAAGGATGGGTGACGTTTTGGGTTGGGACCCTTCTTCAGACTGAAAGGCTGGAGGCGAGAAAAGACCAGCACCAATTAGGGCCGGTTACAATGACCTCAGGCAGTGGTAGTTCCCTTGTTGGCTAGAGTTGGTGTGATCTCAAGTGGGAAACAATGTGGAAAACCATGGAACTGGTAAAACGACTAGGGTGGAGGAAGGGGGCAAGGAGGGAGGGGAAGTTGAAGTTACATAATTAGAGAATTCAACGTTCATACTGCTGGGTTACTATCCAAGCTAAATCTAAGGTGCTGTTCCACAACATGTGGAAAGAGGCCCTTCAGCCCACCGAGTCCATGCTGACCATCGATCACCTGTTCACACTAGTTCTATGTTATCCCACATTCACATCCACTCCCTGCACACTAGGGGAGGATTTACAGAGGCCAATTTACCTACAAAACTGCACTCCTTTGGGATGTGGGAGGATACAGGAGTGTAGGGAAATTTCCACATTCATAACATCATGACTGATCATTCCGTAAGTTCCCTGTTCCATGCTTTCTTCCCAATATCCCTTGATATCCCTTGATCCCTTTTGCATCAAGAACAACCTCATTCTTGACTGTGTGTAACAAAATGGCCTTCTTGCCTTCTGTGGGACCCAACTCACCCAGCTGAAGAGATCTCTACCAATCTCTGTTCACAATGACACTCTCTGTATCCTGAAGCAGTGACCATTCCAATTTGGACCCTCCAGCCATTGGAGACATCGTTGATACCCAGCACATGTTGCTGCTTAAAGGAACTCCAAAAAATCATCGAAACATGATTTTCTTTTCACCAAATCATGTTGCTTTTGCCTGATTTCCATAATATTCTGTGCATCTCTACAGTCGTAGGTTTGAACATTCTCCGTCGAGCAGATGTAAAGCTAACTGGCCTGCTGGCTACTTTCCCTGTTCACTTTTTGAAGAAAGGAATTACATTTGTTATTTTCCATTCGAATGGAACAATACATGAATCTAGGCAATTTTGGAACAATTCATCTGTCAGCTCCTTACATTCTATCACTAATTCCAAACAATCATTTCCTTTACAACAAATGATAGACACAATGTGCTGAAGTAACTCAATAGTTCAGGCAGCATCACAGGAGAAAAGGGATGGATGACATTTCAGGTCGGGAAACTTCTTCAGACTGAAAATAGGGGGTGGGTGGGGGGAAAGAGCTGGAGGCGAGAAGAGATCAGGACCAAACAAGGACACCAATTATCTCAGATAGACACAAAAAGCTGGAGTAGCTCAGTGGGACAGGGAGCATCTCTGGAGAGAAGGAACGGGTGACACTTCAGGTCGAGACCCATCTTCAGACTGAGGAAGGGTCTCGACCCAAAACGTCTCCCATTACTTCTCTCCAGAGATGCTGCCTATCCCGATGAGTCACTCCAGCTTTTTGTGTCTATCTTCGGTTTAAACCAACGTTTGCAGCTCCTTCCTTCACACCAATGACCTCAGGCAGGGTGGTGACTGGTCGGCCGATTGTTGGCCAGGGAAGGCATGATCTCAAGAGGGAAACAACGTGGAGAACTGTGCAACAGGTAAACCGACCAGGGTGGAGGAAGGGGGCTAGGGGGGAGGGGAGAGGAATGCAAGTAGAAGTTACTGAAAATGAGAACTGACACGCATTTTGTTAACTCCCTTCCTTCTTAAACATCTTTCAAAGAACTTCCTCTGTTTTGACATTTCTGATTAACTATCTTACACTCTGTTTTTCCTTTCTTATCAATGTAAACTTTCCCAACATTGATTACTCCTTCGTACACAATCCCTTTACCTGCCACCTGTCTTTGTGTAATTGCAAGTTTAAAAAAAGAATCGACACTAACTTTAACTTTTCACGCTGGGATTCATATTTCCCATTGGAATGTGCCTATCCCTTAAACATCTGCCACTGCTGTATCTTGCCTGACTGATCCCTAACCTAATTTGCCACTTCACTTTAGTTGGGTCGACTTACCTGCCCTCATACTTGCTCTTATTTAAGTTTAAGCTACTAGTCTTGGATGCATTCATCTCTCCCTCAAAATGCAATTCTGGTGTGACCTCTGCTTCCTAACGATCCCTTCACAATGAAGGCATTTTTTAGTTTACAAATACAACATGGTAGCACGCCCTTCGGCCCACAGGGTTCACGCTGACCACCCATTCACACTGGTTCTGTGTTATCCCACTTTCTCATCCACTCTCTACACACCAGGGGCAATTTAACGAGGGTGAATTAAACTACAAACTCATTTCTATCTCCTGCCTATATATGTTTCCCATTTCAAGATCACACTTATTTATAGATTTATAGGAGAACATAGGTTTAAGGCTGAGAGGGGAAAGATTTAACAGGAACCTGAAGGGCAATTTTTTTCACACAGAGGGTGGTAACAAAGTATCGGTGGAGGTAGTTGAGGCAGGTGCAATAACAGGATTTAAAATACTTTTGGACAGCTGCATGGAAAGGACAGGTTGAGAGGGACATGGGCCGAACGCGGGCAAGTGGGACTGGCATAGATGGGGCATCTTGGTCAGTATGGACAAGTTGGGCCGAATGTCCTGCTTCTGTGCTGCGTGACAACATGGCTCCATAACCTTACGAGGTCCTTTCAAATTATCCATGAGAATAAGCGTGAGACATCTCAATAGCGCACATTAATTGCAATGAAAGGACTGGAGATTGAGTTAAATCTGGGCAGATTGAATGGGAGGAGATAACAGTGATTCCTGGCTGCCGATACTAACGCTCATCGTCCACAAAAGGGGTGACTTAGCCACGATCTGAGCAGGGAAGTTTAAAAAAATGAAAAAGCAAACCCTCTCCACCCCTCCTCCACCCACCCCATAAAAAAAACCTCTTTGAACTGGAACGAGTCAGAGCAAAAAACAATAAACACCTCAACCACAGACCTGCGGCTCATTAGCATATCCCCAGTTTAATTCCAGCCAAGTATGCAAATATATGCAAAATGCAACTCATATCATAATGACACGAGACGATTAAACAATTTTTATGCTTAAATATTCTGTTTAATGAAATCAAACAGACTTGTATGCATGACAAATTTACCCCGGCATGGAGAAATTAGTCTGTATCAGGAGCTGACACATTCGTGCACAGTGAAACGGCCTTGTATTTGAACAGGCATTTCAATGTCTATTCTCTACACTCACTCACAATTTTGCCAAACCAACCCATCCCCACCCCCACCCCCACTATCTACATGGGGAAAGGTGTTCTGTTTTAGGTGGGACACAGAGAATGTATAGACGCATTTGAATCCACAGAGAGTTGTCTGCACAGTTTATGCTTTGTGTGTATTTTTAAAAATTCTGAATAAACTTTTTTTTTGTGGAAGAGTGTGTGGGGATTTGGGGACTCACGCCGCTCGAGTGAAGGAGAGAGGGAGGTTATGTAAGAGTCTCGACCCAAAACGTCACCCATTCCTTCTCTCCAGAGATGCTGCCTGTCCCACTGAGTTACTCCAGAATTTTGTGTCTATCTTTAGTATTTGGTCACTGGGCCTTCTACCGGCCGGGAGCGTGCTGTTCCTTTCACATTTGTCGGCCCGTACTCGCAAGGAAGCCTTGAGGATACCAATAGACAATAGACAATAGACAATAGGTGCAGGAGTAGGCTATTCGGCCCTTTGAGCCTGCACTGCCATTCAATGTGATTATGGCTGATCATCCCCAATCGGTAGCCCGTTCCTGACTTCTCCCCATATCTCCCGACTGTTATTTTTAAGAGCCCTATCTAGCTCTCTCTTGAAAGCATCCAGAGAACCCGCCTCCACCGCCTTCTGAGGCAGAGAATTCCACAGACTCACAACTCTCTGTGAGAAAAAGTGTTTCCTCGTCTCAGTTCTAAATGGCTTACTCCTTATTCTTAAACTGTGGCCCCTAGTTCTGGACTCACCCAACATCGGGAACATGTTTCCTGCCTCTAGCGTGTCCAAACCCTTAACAATCTTATATGCTTCAATGAGATCTCCTCTCATCCTTCTAAACTCCAGAGTGTACAAGCCCAGCTGCTCCATTCTCTCAGCATATGACAGACCCGCCATCCCGGGAATTAACCTTGTAAACCTACGCTGCACTCCCTCAATAGCAAGAATGTCCTTACTCAAATTAGGGGACCAAAACTGCACACAATACTCCAGGTGTGGTCCCACTAGGGCTCTGTACAACTGCAGAAGGACCTCTTTGCTCCTATATTCGATTCCTCTTGTTATAATACCGAGATACCGAGATGCTGCCCCGTTTCCGAGCGAGACTGGGACACTGCCTGTCACGAAGGGGAGAAAAAGCTAATTCCTTGATTAATTACGGCCTCTGGTTAAACATAGGATGCGGGGTGGAAGCTGATTGATTGCACAGGAGGTGTTACTCTGTGCTGAGGAGATTCATCAAAGTTCCGCAGCTATTTTTGTGGGCCGGGAGAGAAGAGAGGGGTTCCTTGCTCCCCCAGCCTCAGGGAGTTTAGGTTTTTGTGCCTTTTGTGTTGGACCTTTGTGGGATTGTCACTGCGGGGGCCGAACTCCAGGGTAGTTCAAGCAGGAAGGATCATGAATTCACCCACAGGCCCCACACTTGGAGCAACAGTCACAAGGAAAATCACTGCGGGTTGCCGCTTAGAGATCTCATCCAGAGTCCAAAGAGGCAATCGTCAAGAAGATTTAACCTGCACCATTAATGTAACAATAAAATTCTTACTTTCTGCAGCTTAACTGGTCCATGAAAGCAACGGACCACAAATAAATATATATTAATCAATGAAACAATAAATTGATAACAGTAATACTATTCACCCCAGTGGACTGAGCTGTTTCATTTAGAGATACTGCGTGGGTACAGGCCCTTCGGTCCATCGAGTTCATGCTGACCAGCGATCACCCGTATACTAGCACTATCACACGCTTTAGGGGTAATACACAGGAGCCAATTAATGCATGTCTTTGGGGTTCTGGGAGGAAACTGGAGCACCCTGTGAAAACACACACAGTCACAGGGAGAGCGTGCAAACTCCTCGCAGACAGAACCCACCGTCAGGGTCGAACCCGGGTCTCTGGCGCTGTGAGGCAGCAACTCTACCGCTGAGCCACCATGCTGCCCCAGTTGCTACTGTGGCATTTGTCAGTCGCCCAATATTATGCATGGAGAGAAGCTCACCAGAGTAGGAGTACAATGAGGATGAGAAGCCTGGAGCCACACGGCCATCATAGACCACGGCACGCCAGCTTTGAACTCTGGCAGACCAACAAGGGACTTCTTACCTTGGAGCATAGGAGGTTGAGGGGTGACCTTACTGAGATGAACATGCTCGTAAGGGGCATGCAGAAAGTGAATGCTCACAGTCCTTTTCCCCAGGGTGGAGGACTCTAAAACTAGAGGGCACAGTTTTAAGGTGAGAGGGGGCAGATTTGAAGTAAATCAGAGGCAACATTTACACTGAGAAGGTAGTCCACATCTGGAATGAGCTGCCAGAGGAAGCTACAGAAATTAATACATTACGACTTTTAAAATACATTTGTGCAGATATACTGTATGGATAGGGAAGGTTTCGAATGATATTGGCCTAATGCAGGCAAAAATAACTAAGTAGGGGCAGCACAGTAGCACAGCGGTAGAGTTGCTGCCTTACAGCGCCAGAGGCCCGGGTTTGATCCTGACCACGGGTGCTGTCTGTACAGAGTTTTTACCTTCTCCCTGTGACCGCGTGGGCTTTCTCCGGGTGCTCCGGATTCCTCCCACTCTCCAAAGACGTACAGGTTTGTAGATGAATTGACTTCCGTAAACTGTCCCCAGTGTGTAGGATAGTGTTAGTGTACGGGGTGATCGCTGGTCGGCGCGGACTTGGTGACCCGGAGGGCTTGTTTCCAAGCTGTATCTCTAAACTAAACTAAATTAAACCCAGTTTTACTCAAGGTTTTACTCAAGGCTCCGGCATCTGCAGTTCCTCGTGTCTCCAGTATGCCAATTTACGGGGGGGGGGGGGGGGGGCTTGGACAGGATGGGGCTAAAGGGCTCGTGCTGTAAGGCTCCAACTCTACGCAGAATGCCCAGCTGTTAAATTAACAGAATTTAGTGGGGCCAGTGTAAAATGTATTTGTATAAAAAACAATGTGAATTGAAGTGAGCCTCCGTTAGTTAACACTCAACTTCAGTAGAAAACAAAATAAACAAGTCTGCCCTGTGTTAACTCCTGGTTTCCCTGGGGCTCCTTGTGTTCTGGCATATTGATCCTCTTGGGATTCCTGGAATTCCTGGGGTTCAGACCGGCTGCTCTGCAGAGAGGTATGGTGAGAGGAAAGACTGAAGAAGGGTCCCGACACGAAACATCGCCCGTCCATGTTCTCCAGAGATGCTGCCTGACCCGCCGAGTTACTCCAGCACTTTGTGTCTTTCCTTTGTAAACATGCATCCTGTACCTGTACACAGTGGATGACTTGTTTGTGATCTTGTACAGTCTTACTGCTGACTGGATAGCATGCAACAAACAATGCTTGGTACACATGACAATAAACTAAACTAAACCCAAACATTTGAACTCCCCCTCCCATTCCCTATCTGTCCTGGGCCTCCACCACTGTTAGAGTGAGGCCAAATGCAAATTGGAGGAACAGCAACTCATATTTCGCTTGGGCAGCTTACAACCCAGCGGTATGATAATTGGTTTCACAAACTTCAAGTCACCCTTGCATTCCCTCTCTCTCCATCCCTCCCCCACCTTAGTCATCCTACTAGTTTCACTGTCGTCCTGTTAGTTTCACTGCTTGTATCCCCTCATCCTCTGCAGCCAACAATGGACCATTGTGGGCTCCATCTTGATCACCGTTGGTGGCTTTGATTTGTCCTTTTCATACCTTTCATTTTACCGTTCCTTGTACTGTTTCATATCTCCAGATTCCCTCTCCCCTGACTCTCAGTCTGGAGAAGAATCTTGACCTGAAACATCTCCAGAGATGCCACCTGACATGCTGAGTTGCTCCAGCATTTTTTGTCTATCTTCGGTGTAAACCAGTATCTGCAGTTCTTTTCCTGCACGAAACTAAACAAAAGTTCTTTTTTTCTACGGTGTGAACATTGAATTCTTCTCAGGTAGAAAACGGGAGTTTGGGTAGGGGTTAATACTCAGTGGGTGTGAGTGGGTGATCGGTGGAAGGCTGGGTGGAGATCAGCTATGGATTAATCCATGTTCATCTGCCTTTAGCAGCAGAAGTCACATTCTATGCTTGTGGTTCAGGAGCAGAAGTCAAGTCTGCTTTCGTTTTGCCGCCCTCGACGTTCCAGTGTTGTAACGGAGGGACGGAGGGGCCTGGCCTGTGTCCACAGCTACCTTGGCCTGTATCACTGCTCGAGTTCACACAGATGGTGAGCACACTAGCTCCCTTCCCAGGTGCAGAGGCTCAGATGTTGATGCTGGATGACCGTCCTGCTTTCATCCCCCATCGCTGGCTGCAGAAACAGCTGGGCACTTTGGCTCGTCCTTCCAGCTCTTCTCAGCGTCCGACGACTCTTGCTTCTGACCGTCGTCCCAGAAGACGCTGAGGGCTCCACCTGGAAGCTGCAGAGCACGGGTGGGAGACCAAGACCACCTCAGGCTGCTGTGGTAACATGGAACCTGGCGACCGAGCCAGTGAACAAGACCACGCGCGTCCCATAGGTCCACATGCGGGGGACGAGGGCAGACTATGGTCGCTGCAATTTAGAAGGATGAGGGGGAGTTCTCGTTGAAGCCTACCAAATAACGAAAGGCCTAGATAGAGTGGATGAGGATGTTTCCAGAAGTGGGAGAGTCTAGGACCAGAGTAAAGAATAAAGGGAAACACCTTTAGAATGGAGATGAGGAGGAATTTCTTTAGCCAGAGGGTGGTGATTCTTATTCATTTTTATGATTTTATAAAACTAATTTGATGTACTGAAGGTAGACCCAAAATGCTGGAGTATCTCAGCGGGACAGGGAGCATCTCTGGATAGAAGGAATGGGTGACGTTTCGGGTCGAGACTCTTCTTTAGACTGAGAGTCAGGAGACTGCTTCTATCCTCTGTATACTTCTACCAGGTCTCCCCACAACCTCTGGCATTCCAGAGAAGACAATCCAAGTCTGTCCAACCTCCCCCTGTAGTTAATACCCCCTAATCCAGACATAATTCTGGTAAACCTCCTCAGCACCCTCTGCAAAGCCTCCAAATCCTTCCTGTAAGGAGGTGACCAGAACTGCACGCAATACTCCAACTGCGACCTAACTGAAGTCTTATAAATCTGCATCATGAGTTTCTGACTCGTATACAATGTCCTGACCGATGAAGACAAGAATACCAGATGCTTCTTTTACTTTTTCTGCCATATCCTTATTCCCACCTATAATTTATTCTGCCTCAGTATGTGAAGGAGTCATTGCTGATCTTTTTCCAAATTTATATTGCCACAGAAGCTCTTACAATCTGTTTTTTATGTTTCTCATTTGTATTCTGCTTGCCTCACTTCTCCGTTACAGAATTTTGGAATTTTCCCAATCCTCAGGTTTATTGCTATTTTTCGATAGCATTACAAGTCTTTCCCTTTGATTTAATATTATCTGCAACTTTCCCTGAAAGCCATCTACAGACCACTATTCCCGTCGGGGTTCTTTTGCCTTAAAAGGATACGTACGGCTGGTAAACTATGCACTATTTCTTTACAAAGCCAAGGCAAGTGAACTAATTTGATTCTTACGATGATCTTACTATGAGTTCACAAATGGCCAGAATGATTGGATTCAATTCCTCAATGTGGTGGTGGATTTGAATTTGTGCGTTGTAAGATTTTTTTTCTTTCGTTTATCTTCGTTCTTTCCCTTTTATTTAATGCCTTTCGGGAGCTCCTGGTGAGTAGACCCAAAGCGCTGCAGTCCATTTTCTGATGCATCGCAGCACTATTTCAGCCGAAGAATGATTAGGAAACCATTACTGAGCAAGATGTAAAGGTGCATTGGGCAAAATTCAATGAGAACGTCAGCATCTGAGGAACCATGCTTGAGCAGAGAGCAAAGTTTTCAGGAGCAGTGGGAGAGAATTATTGAAAAACAACTGCAGTTCAACGACAGTCTTCCTCCTTAAAGAAAGACTTGTATTTTCAAAATACTTCTTTGGACCCAGAACCTCTAATTATTTGAAGCCAAAGTTAACTTCTGAAGGAATCTGCACTTTGGTTCATAAGTTCATGTTCATAAGTGACAGAAGCAGAATTAGGCCATTTGGCCAATCAAGTCTACTTAGCCATTCAATCATGGTTGATCTATCTTTCCCTCTTAACCCCATTCTCGTGCCTACTCCTTATAACCCCACACCCGTACTAATCAAGAATCTATCTATCTCTGCCTTGAAAAAATATCCATTGACTTGGCGTCCACAGCCTTTGGTTCAGTTGCATCTGGAACATTGGGCGCAGTTCTGGTCGCCCCATTACAGGAAGGATGTACAGAAGGAGTTCAGACCTTGGAAAGGCTGCAGAAGAGTTTTTACCTGGATGCTGCCTGGATTAGAAGGTATTAGATATAAGGAGATATTGGAAAGATGTGAATGTTTTCTCCAGGCTGAAAGACTACCTGATAGAGTCATAGAGTCTTACAGCGTAGAAACAGGCCCTTCGGCAAAACTTGCCCGCACTGGCCGACATGTCCCATCTACACTACCTGCATTTGGCCCATATCCCTCAAAACCTGACCTATCCATGAACCTGTATAGAAATATACACTATTATAACAGGCATCTATTATATAGATGCCTGACATATCTGTTGGAATTCTTTGAGGAAATAAATAGCAGGATAGACAATGGAGTGTCAGTGGATGTTGTTTGTCTGGATGTTCAGGTGCCACATGTGAGGCTGTTGAACAAGATGAAAGCCCATGGTATTAGAAGGAAGATATTAGCTCTACTCTATGACTTTATAACTAGTGTGAACGGGTGATTGATTGTTGGTGTGGACTCGGTGGGCCGAAGGGCCTGTTTCTATGCTGTATCTCTACATTAAACATATACAGTAGCTGCTTCTTATTGTCAGTGGTCGGTGTGTCGGTGGTGATTGCAGAAGGTCTTACCTTCCACTACCTGCAACCTCTGGCAACCACCTTCAACTAGCATCGCAACCGGCTTCGACTAAAAAATTACCGATTTTTAAAACGGCAACCTATTTTTAGTCGCGGCTGATTTTGAATTTTTTGAAATAATCAGCGGAACATAGAAGAAGCGGAAACCACTTTCGACCATTAGGGAGACTGACAAAAACCTCCGGGAACCGCACGGAAACCTTGGGTGGGGCGCAAAGTCTCAAAAGGTTTCCGTTCAGGCTTTCTAAGTGGGACAGGGGCATTAGGCAGCAACTCTACTGCTGTGCCACCGTGCCACCCTCCACATATGCCACTGGCGTGTGGCAACACAGTTAGGGTGGTAAAGAAGGCATATGGTATGTTTGCTTTCATCGGTCGGGGCATTGAGTATAAGAGTCAGGATGTTGTGTTGCAGCTTTAGGACTTAGGATAGGGGGCATTCAGAGTATTGCGGGTAGTTCTGGTCGCCTCATTACAGGAAGGATGTTGAGGCTTTAGAGAGGGTGCAGAAGACGTTTACCAGGATGATGTCTGGATTAGGGGCTATTAGCTGCAGAGAGAGGTTGAACACACTTGGATTGTTTTCTCTGGAATGCATGAGGTGGCGGGGAGACCCAATGAAAGTATTTAAAATTATGAGAGGCATAGATAGGGCAGACAGTCAGAACCTTTTTCCCAGGATGGAAAATTTAAATACTTTTGTACATAAGGTGTAGGGGTATACTTCTGCTTTAAGGTGAGAGGGGCAAAGTTAAAAGGAGATGTGCAGGACAACATTTTGTTTGTACATAAAGGGTGGTGATTATCTGGAACATGCTGCTGGGGTTGATGGTTGATGCAGATACGATAATGGATAATGGCTATTAAGAGACTTGTGGATAAACATATGGATATGTAGGGAAGAGAGGGATATGAATTATGTGCAGGTACGTAAGAGATGGTCTTGGCATCTTGTTCGGCGTAGACATTGCGAGCATTAGGGCCTGTTCCTGTGTGCTGACATATGTTCTACATTCTATATTCTATGTTCTACATTCTATATTCTATGTTCTACATTCTATATTCTATGTTCTACATTCTATATTCCATGTTCTACATTCTATATTCTATGTTCTACATTCTATATTCTATGTTCTACATTCTATATTCTATGTTCTACATTCTATATTCCATGTTCTACATTCTATATTCCATGTTCTACATTCTATATTCTATGTTCTATGTTCTATGTTCTATATTCTATGTTCTATGTTCTATGTTCTATATTCTACGTTCTACATTCTATATTCCATGTTCTACATTCTATATTCTATGTTCTATGTTCTATATTCTATGTTCTATGTTCTATGTTCTATGTTCTATGTTCTATGTTCTATATTCTGTTCTACATTCTATATTCCATGTTCTACATTCTATATTCTATGTTCTACATTCTATATTCTATATTCTATGTTCTATGTTCTATATTCTATATTCTATGTTCTATGTTCTATGTTCTATGTTCTATGTTCTATGTTCTATGTTCTATATTCTACGTTCTAAGCTCTAGTAACATTTATTCCCATCTTCCACATGTGCCCACGCTGCATCATTTAGCCACAAAATGCTGGGGTAACTCGGCTCAGTGGCGCAGCGGTAGAGTTGCTGCCTTACAGCACTTGCAGCGCCAAAGACCCGTGCTTGATCCTGACTACGGGTTCTGTCTGTACGGAGTTTGCGCTTTCTCCCTGTGACTTGCGTGGGTTTTCTCCGAGATCTTTGGTTTCCTCCCACATTCCAAAGATGCACTTGGCTTGGTATAAGTGTAAATTGTCCCTCGTGTGCGTTAATGCGCGGGGATCATTGGCCGGTGCGGACTCGGTGGGCCGAAGGGTCTGTTTCCACATTGTATCTCTAAACTAAGCTAAACTCAGCGGGACTGGCAGCATCTCTGGGTAGAAGGAATGGGTGATGTTTAGAGCCGAGACCCTTCCTCAGTCTGAGCCAGTGTGAAGAAGGGTCTCAACCCGAAATGTCACCCATTCCTTCCACCCAGAGATGCTGCCTGTCCTGCTGAATTACTCCAGCATTTTGGGTCCATCTTCAGTGTAATCCAGTATCTGCAGTTCAGTCCTACTCATTTTTGTTTGAGCTGACCTTAAAAAATAAGCTATCAAACTATTAATACAAGGGCAGACTAAAATGATGGCTCTTATTTATTACCTGTCAATGTTTGACCCTGGATCCCTATCTCTCAGAAGATGGTACTTCAACAACTCATTAAAAGGCCATCCATAAGTATGATTGGTGTTAGTTGGGATGGAAGAGCTAACTGTGGTGACATAAGTCAACAAATGGGTGGGAGTTACTTGAGGGTCAAGAGTTTCTGCAAGCAATTGCCTTTGATTGAACACCATTATATTTACACAGGAAATAATTGGAGCAAAATGGGGAAGTGAGACAATGGTGAAAGAAAGAATACTCTGGTCAATCTGAGTAATGGTTTTTGAAATTGTCCCTGGATGAATCACTTGGCAAAGTGGACACTTCTATGAATGGAACATTGACCCATGGGCCAAGTTATGAATAGCATGTACTGATTTCCTTGTGGGGTCCACGTTGTTGCACTAACTTACTTCAAACCTGTCATCTTTCCAATAGTCCTGTTTATTCCCTCTTTCCAATGAACCTCATTGTTCCGTTGCCGTTAGATATGACAATTAAATACTCTCTCGGCTGATGTACAGATGACTTATTCTCTCTTTCCTCACAATGTTGCATTTAGGATTAGTTTTCACAGTCTCATTGGGCCAGAGAATAATTAATCTGTCCTGGCGTCATAGTGGTGCAGCGGTAGAGATGCTGCCTTGCAGCACCAGAGACCCGGGTTTGATCCTGACTAAGGATGCTGTCTGAGCAGGGTTTGTACGTTCTCCCTGTGACCACGAGGTTTTTCTCTGGGTGCTCCAGCTTCCTCCCACATCCGCAAAGAGGGACATGTTTGTAGACTAATTGGCTTTGGTAAAATTGTAAAACCGCTGCGTTATTCCAGCACTTTATGTCTATCTTTGGTATAAACGGTATACCTTATATCTTAAGGGGTTGGACAGGCTAGATGCAGGAAGACTATTCCCGATGTTGGGGAAGTCCAGAACTAGGGGTCACAGTTTAAGGATAAGAGGGACGTCTTTTAGGACCGAGATGAGAAAATCAATTTTTACACAGAGAGTGGTGAATCTCTGGAATTCTCTGCCACAGAAGGTAGTTGAGGCCAATTAATTGGTTATATTTAAGAGGGAGTTAGATGTGGCCCTTGTGGCTAAAGGGATCAGGGGGTATGGAGAGAAGGCAGGGGTGGGATACTGAATTGGATGATCAGCCATGATCATATCGAATGGCGGTGCAGGCTCGAAGGGCCGAATGACCTATTCCTGCACCTATTTTCTATGTTTTTATGTTTCTATGTAAACCAGCATCTGTAGTACCTTTCTACCCATACACCAAGGTCCCCAGTGCCACCAGAGGAGCAGCAAACTGCAGATGCTGGAATCCTGAGCATTAGTCCAAATTCCCCAACAGGCCATGGCCCATTGTACCAATGGCAATTCTTTAAATTTAGTAAGAAATTCCATCCATAGCCAACTAAGGAATCATCTATTGACTTGGATCCACCAAGACTTAATGGCTGATAACATGTTTCTCTTTTTAGACTTTCGAGATACAGCGTGGAAACGGGTCCTTTGTCCCACTGAGTCCGCACTAACCAATGATCACCCCGTACATAATAGGGACAATTTGCAATTTACAGAAGACAATTAACCTACAAACCTGTACACCTTTGGAGTGTAGGAGGAAACCGAAGCATCCGGAGAAAACCCATGTGGTCACAGGAAGTACAAACACCGTACAGGCAGCAACCGTAGACAGGATCAAACTCAGATCTCTGGCGCTGTGGGGCAGCAACCCTGCCACCGTGCCGCCCCACTTGTTTAATTCAGCTCAAATTGTGTTTCCCCCCTCAGTGGGAGTGAAGAGAGTGGTGCTGAGATCTCTCTACGCTCTTCAGTGGAATTCGGGTCAGTGAGAGGTTGGCTACAAGATGGCGATGAATTACGGTGTTGGGGGGAGGGGAAGGTATCTCGGAGAATGCCAGACATCGAGCAATGTGTGTTCCATTAGCACTGCTACACACTCAAGCTGCCAAGAGCTCCAGTTAGCTTGAGAAAAAAAAACTCCACAAAGCTGCCATAAATCTATGAGTCTTAAAGCACTTGGCTGTGTGAGGTGCAGACTATCCCTGGGCAGATGTTAAGCAGTGGATTTAGGTTGAAGGATTTGGAAGAGGGCAGCAAGATGTGTCCCACTGCAGCTCTCCACTCCTGCATCCCGATGAAGGATTGATTCACACAGAAATACCCCTGACCCTCAGCCCTGGGTGTTTGTGCAAGCTGCCAAAGTACACAATGCCTCAGCATTGCCGACTCCATCGGCATCAGCCTACGCCGTGAATACTGCCACCTCGCTCACTCATCTTGCCATTGGGAGTAAATCCGTACACTGCTGCCCTTTTGATTCAGAAGACGGCACAGCATGTTGGAAAGCTGGAAAGAGCACAGAGAGGATTCCACCATCCACAGTTCCTTGTACCTTCCTCAACTAAGCTGGAAAGAGTGCAGAGGTGATCTACGAGGATGTTGCCACGTCTCGAGGGTCGAAGCTGCAGGGAGAGGTTGGGCAGGCTAGGACTTTATTCCTTGGAGTACAGGAGGCTGAGGGGTGATCTTATAAAATCACGGGGGAATAGATAAGGTGAATGCACAGAGTATTTTATGTTGGTAGGAGAATCAAGAAAGAGGTCAAAGGTTTAAGGAGAGAGGGGAAGGATTTAATAGGAACCCGAGGGGTACCTTTTCTACATAGTGGGTGGTGGGTATATGGAACGAGCTGCCAGAGGAGGTAGTTGAGGCAGGTACTATCACAACATTTAAATGACATTAGGATAGATACATGGCTAGGAAAGGTTTTGAGGGATATGGGCCAAACGCGGACAGGTGGGACTGGCGCAGATGGGGAATTGTGCTCAGCATGGGCAAGTTGGGCCAAAGGGCCTGTCTCCATGCAGTATGACTCTAAGAGTATTAGAAATTGTGTTGTCTGTGGCTGTGAATCAATGCATAAGACTGAGAGCAAGACTGGTCAACATCTTAGGCTCAAAAGCAACCTCTTGATAATCAAAAGTATTGCTTGAGGCAGATGTCTTTTCCGTAAAACTTTGAAAAAATAAATGAAACTTTGAGAATCAAAAGGTATAATTTTTTTTCTGACATTTATTTTTAGTACTGCAATGTCAATCATGAGTTGCATGAACACGACACAACAATAACATCAGCAACTATGAACTTCTGTGGGCTATGATTTTGCACTATTATCATTACCGAGTGTTATGATTATTAATGTATTGTATTATTATTGCCTATGTGTATTGTGTCTATAGGCTTGATAAACTGCAGCGAGTGGTCAGCATGGTGGCGCAGCGGTAGAGTTACTGCCTCACAACGCCAGACCCCGGGTTCGATCCTGACTACGGGTGCTGTCTGTAAGGAGTCTGCACGTTCTCCCCATGACCATGTGTTTTCTCCAGGTGCTATTGTTCCCTCCCACACTGCAAAGACGTGCAGGTTTGTAGGTTAAGGATTCGGTAAGTTGTAAATTGTCCCTTGTGTGTAGGATAGTGGTCGTGTATGAGGTGTTCGCCGACAGGCGCGGACCCGGTGGGCCGAAGGGCCTGTTTCCGCGCTGTATCTCTAAACTAAAGCTAAGCTAAGTAAGCTAAGTAAGAAAGAACTGCAGATGCTGGAATGATCGAAGGTAGATGTAAATGCTGGAGAAACTCAGCGGGTGAGGCAGCATCTATGGAGCGAAGGAATGGGTGACGTTTTGGATTTGTTCCACAGATGCTTCCTTGCCCGCTGAGTTTCTCTAGCATTTTTTGTCTACCTAAGCTAAGTAAGAATGTCATTGCTCGGGAATGACACGGGAATTGCTCGGGAATTCCCGAAGTTTCCCCTGATTCAAACTCGTAGAATGTTCGTAACCGGTCCGTAGGAAGTCGTAGGAGTTCGTAGATATATCTAGCGGCTCGTTATGCTAGCCGTAGGTACTCGTGGCATCAGCTAAGCTGGGACGTTCTTTTCCAGCCCAGGGCTGAAAGAATGACTTTATTGAATGTAAAGGGCTTTGCAATCTTTGCAATACTGCGGCATGCACCATTGATTTGAGAGCGCAGCGGGGGAGGATTGGGAATGGAGGCTGTGCAGATGGGCCGATCAAATACGGCCTGGAGTAGATATCCAGGGCTACTGGGGGAGACTGTGAGAGTTACATGGGAGTTGACTGAGGTAGGTTCAAGATGGGGTTAAAGGATCAGAGTAATGGCCAAAGGATTCATGAGCAGCAAAGTGTGGTGATCTGCAATTCCTATTACTTTTACGAGCAAGTTATTTATTGAAATGTGTAAATCGACATTACGCTTTAATGGGGCTGGAATAACTATTCAACTTGTCCTTCCTGGTGCCCAGCGCTGGTCAAACGTCAGTAATAGGGTCGTGGAGTGAACGCAGTCTCTGAAGAAAATATGCAGTCTTATCAATCGCTGCCCCTTGTACCACCCATCACTCAGTGAACTCTCCGCGTTTCCAGATTAAATATCACCAGACGTCAGGCCCCTGACGCAAAGTATACCATGAGCCTGAACAGCATGCAGCATTAAATCACAGGGGAGGCTTCAGTACCAGCCGTGAGTCACGCAGTTTTAGCAATGAGTCAGTGGCACCGTGTGTGGGAGTCGGGCACCAGTCCTCCAACGCTGTACATCACCCATGCCTTCACTGCAGTGGTGGTGGGGGGGGGGGGGGTGTTGTACACTCAGGGTCCAGTGGCTGAGAGGTCGAGAGGTACAAGTTGTCTTGGGGTGGGAGATGTACATTGTTTGCACATCAGTTATCTGAGATTTAGTTTTAAAAAGGACAGCATCTCTGGACAACGTGTATAGGTGACGTTTCGGGCCGATTCGCTGAGTTACTCCAGCACTTTGTGTTTTATTTTGTAAATCAGCATCTGCAGGTCCTTACGGGTTTTAGTTTAGTTTAGTTTATTTTAGCTTAGCTTAGCTTAGTTTAGTTTAGAGATACAGCACAGAAAGAGGCCCTTGCCGACCATCATTAGATTCATGTTATTCCACTTTCACATCCACAGCCTGCACACTAGGGGCCATTTACAGAGGGACAATTAACCCACAAACTTGCACGTATTTGGGATTTGGGAGGAAACAGAAGCACCCGGAGGAATCCCATGCGGTTACAGGGAGATCGTGCAAACTCTGTACAGACAGCACCCAAAGTCAGGATTGAACCCCAGTCTCTGGCGCTACCAGCTGTGCCCTTGTGCCACACATTGATATTCCTCTCTATGTTACTGAGGTGCTGCAGAACCTGAAGGATATACAGCACATACAGTACAGCACAGCAAAAGGCCCTTCGGCCCAACTCATCCATACCTACCAAGATGCCCCATGCAAGCTAGTTTGCCTGCCATATATCCACCATCAATATGCAATGCTTCTAAATGGCAGCTAGTCAACTTGGAAGACACACAAGTTTACAAATGTGGGCCAACACTGTCGGATGCTGAATGGGCATTTAGCTACCATGTTTGTTTTGTGCTGCAAATACAGTGAAGATCTTTGCGGTCTAGAGAACCTCAAACTGTGCCCTTTTGTTATTCTGGTGAATTTCCTGAATGACCATCTCTCTCCATGGTATTGTTGTGTTGTCTTCCTGATCTTGTGCTGAGTTACAATGCCCAGGCAGTTTATTCACTGCTTGACCTGACCTGGTGTGATTGATGTGTCAATTGAAGAGACACTCTCCGCAGGAAGTTTGCCTTCCACAATGAGGAAGCAAATAGTATGTCGGCCCTTACAGCACGACAATTTAAATACATCATGTAAAGGCACCATGCTGAAATTAGATGGAGTGCTGGTCAGATATCATCTTAAACACCGAGCATATGTACAGATCGAACTACTTAAGAGAACCCAGAATGAAGCTAAGTGCAAATTGAAGGAACAACACCTCATATTCCACTTGGGTGGTTTAGTTTAGTTTAGTATAGTTTAGTTTATAGATACAGTGTGGAAACAGGCCCACCGATTCCGCTCCGAACAGTGATCCCTACGCACTAACACTATCCTATTCACTAGGGACAATTTATAATTTTACCGAAGCCAATTAACCTACAAACCTGTACGTCTTTGGAAGGTGGGAGGAAATTGGAGATCCCGGAGAAAACCCACGCGGTCACGGGGAGAACATAATAACTCCGTATAGACAGCACCTGTAGTCGGGACGAACCCGGGTCTCTGGCGCTGTAAGTGCTGTATGACAGCAACTCTAGTGCTGCAATGAAAGCTTATTGTTGCGTGCTATACACAGATAACAAAACGGCTATTACAATCAAGTGTACAGATACAGGATAAAGGGTATAATGTTTAGTGCAAGGCAAAGTCCGATTAAAGAGAATTCAAAGGTCTCCTATGAAATAGATGGGAGGTCAGGACCGCTCTCTAGTTGGTGAGAGGGTGGTTCAGTTGCCTGACAACAGCTGGGAAGAAACTGCAGCCTACAACCCAATAATATGAACATTGAAATCTCCAATTTCAAATACCCAACATCCGTGTGCACACATTTTCCACCCACCGTCTACCAGCACCCCACTCATAGTCATCTCCTCTGCATGTTCACCTCCAATCTCCAAGTCCCCCATTTCCCTTTTATTCCCCCATCTTTTCCCTACCCCTCCTTCCACCCACATATCTCTCTCCGGGTTTACAATTCACTCCTCCTCTTCTCTCCTTATCTGACAGACTTTTGTCTCCTTTACATCTCTATCCTTTGCCACCTGCTCCACCCATCTGCCGATCAACATGTATCCACTTGTGTCTGGCTTTGCCCTGCCCCATCTCTCTTTCCCAGCTTCCCTCTCCACCTCCCCAACTCCATCAGTCTGAAGCAGAGAGGCCTGACCTGAAATGTCATCTGTCCATTCCCTCCACGGATGCTGCCAGACCCGCTGTAAAGCCAAAGAGAGGGGTATGGGTGTAAAGGCAGCAGGAAACAACATGGAGACACAAGAGACTGCAGATGCTGGAATCCTGAGCAAAACACAAAGAGGAACTCAGTGGGTCAGCAACATCGAGTTGGGACTCTTCTTCAGACTGATGGTTTAATCTTATTCTTATCTTGAAATGCAAAACAAAACTGGAAAGCATGTGAAGAGGAAAGGTTTAAGGTTGGAGTAGTTTAAATTAACTATATGTCCTGCCCCCACCTCTCTTCCAGCTTTCTCTACCTCCCCCCCCCCACACCCCCCCACCACCACAATCAGTCCGAAGAAGCTTCCTGACCCAAAACATCACCTATCCATGTTCTCCAGAGATGCTGCCTGACCCGCTCAGTTACTCCAGCACGTTGTGCTATTTTCTTGTAAACCAACATCTGCAGTTCCTTGTGTCTGCATGCCGTGCATGGACTGCAAGGATTTGATGGGCCATTGCATTAATTCTGCGGCTTTTAGTGATATCTGCACATTCTCAAGGCAAGGAGCTCCATCCATGGACCCACGGGGCATTGGACTAGGGGCAACTGTGACCTCGTGTGAGCGGCAAGGTGGTGGAGCTGGCCGGAAGGATATTCTCCGTTTATTTCAGCCCAAGCTTGTTTCTCATTCACACTCTGAGCAAGAACTGGCACATGTATAGCGCTTGTTAAGATTTACACGCGACACACTTTGACAAACCTACTAATCCTCTTTCCTTTTGTTTCGAGCTTTACAAAGTGCCTCATTAAGAACTCCTCACTTAATCATGGTACATTTCAATGTTAAAGACTTCTTCTCAAGCACCTCCACTGGCATATTTATTCTTATCACAAAATAATTACAGGAGTGTGGCTGGCATAAATAGTCCCCGAACACGTACTTTCAGAGGATATTTTTGCACTTTCTGACAATATGAACAGCCTGGCGTGTAATGTGCAAACTCCTTCCACGCACCAAGAACAGGCACGCCACATGAATGGCTAAATCAGTGGCAGTCACTAACAATAAGGGTTAATCAACAAAAGGCGCAAAGTGCTGGAGTAACTCAACGGGTCAGGCAGCATCTGTGGAGACTGTGGTTAGGTGGCGTTTTGGGTTGGAACCCTTCTTCAAACCCTTTTGGAGATAGGTGGAGCACTTTAAACAGGGTATTTCTTGAGGAGATTTTGTGGTGCGGCAGTTAAATGTCAACGCAAGGATCTGCAGATGCTGGTTTACAACAAAAAGAAAGACGGCAGGTGTTGGGGTAACTCGGTGGGTCAGGCAGCATCTCTGGATAACATGGACAGGTGATGTTTCTGGTCGGACCAAGCATGCCATCATGCTAGCCTCTCTGTACATGGATGGCATCACCACCTCCACACTGCTGCTTATAGCTGCTCTGCTGGTTCATCAGTATTTGTAGTCAGCTTGGCCTGGCCTTGCAGAACCAAGGGTCAATGGCAGAAAGAATGAGGTCATGTTCTTCAGTGAATGGCCAGGCCGATCCTCTCTTTCCTCTACCATCAGGTCTGACTACCTGCTGTGCAAGAGCCTGACTCAGGTGTGAGGTGCTCCAGGTTCTTAGTTTAGAGATACAGCATGGAAACAGGCCCTTCAACCCATCGTGTCCGTGCCGACCACTGATCACCCGTTCACACTAGTTCTATGTTATCCCGCTTTCTCATCCACTCCTTACACACTAGGGGCAATTTACAGAGGTCAATTGAACTACAAACTCGCACGCCTTTGGGATGGGTAAGGAAACCGGAGCATCCGGAGGAAATGCAAGGAAATCACAAGGAGGAAATCACAGGGAGAATGTTGAAACTCCACACAGAGAGCACCAGAGGTCAGGATCGAACCTGGATCTCTGGAGCTGAGGCAGCGGCTCTACCAGCTGTGTCACCCTCTTTAAGGAGAGAAAACGGAATGAATGAAGCCACCTCCACAGCACACTGACGATATGAGAGGAATAGATCGGGTAAACGCAGAGTCTCTTGACAAGAGTAGGGGAATCGAGAACCAGAGGACATAGGTTTAAGGTGAAGGGGGAAGATTTAATAAGAACCTGAGGGATAACCTTTTCACATAGAGGATGATGGGCGTATGGAATGAGCTGCCGGAGGAGGTAACTGAGGCAGGTAGTATTGCAACGCTTAAGAAACATTTGGACAGGTACACGGACAGGTCAGGTTCAGAGGGATATGGGCCAAACGCAAGCAGGTGGGACTAATGTAGATGGACAAAGTTGGGCTGAAACGCCTGTTTTTACGGTGTATAACTCAATGACACCACACCTGTTAGCAGCGATGTATGTCAGTCTGCACCTGTGGAGAAAGAGGCAGTACTACAGCATGGACAGATCTAACTACTTAAGAGACACTGAGAATGAAGTCAAATGCAAACTGAAGGAAGAGCACTTGGGTAGTTTAGTTCAGTTTAGTTTACAGATGCAGTGTGGAAACAGGCCCTTCGGCCCACCGAGTCTGAACCGACCAGTGATCCCTGCACACTAACACTATCCTACACACTGGGGACAATTTACAATTTTACCAAAGCCAATTAACCTACAATCCTGTTCGTCTTTGTAGTGTGAGATAAAACCGGAGATCCTGGAGAAAGCCCATGCGGTCACGGCGAGAATGTACAAACTCTGTGCAGAGAGCACCCGTAGTCAGGATCGAACCCGGGCCTCTGGCACTGTAAATACTGTAAGGCAGCAACTCTATCGCTGCACCACCCCATGCCGCCCCTTAGGTTGTCATTATCACATGTACCGGGATACAGTGAAATGCTTTTTGTCGCTTGCTATACAGGCAGCGAAAAGGCTATTACAATCAAGCCATCCACAGTGTACAGAAACAGGATAAAGGGTATCATGTTTAGTGCAAGATCAAGTACAGTAAAGACCGATTGAAGATTATTCAAAGGTCTTCTATGAGGTGGATGGGTCACCTGGCTGCAGGGTTCAGTGTGGGGTGGGGTTCGCACCTCTCTCGTGTGTGTGTGTGTGTGTGTGTGTGTGTGTGTGTGTGTGTGTGTGTGTGTGTGTGTGTGTGTGTGTGTGTGTGTGTGTGTGTGTGTGTGTGTGTGTGTGTGTGTGCGTATCTGTGTGGAGGCAGTGCAAGTACTCTTCAGCAGTCTCCTCCAATTTGCCCCTAGCAGTATTGCGTGCAGGGTAATTGCTTTGTGCAGTCTACACTGGCACTCCTGATCACTGCTATGGCTAATTTCCTCTAAAATCGACCAATTCAAAGCTAAATTGAGATGAAAACAAACCACAAATACTCTTGTCATATCCAATTCAACTGTGAACTGTTGCTGCAGAAGCAATAGAGTAATTCCTTTACTCTCCTTAGCCCATTACAAGGTGAACGCCTCTCCGTTTTTTTTGTTGATATTTTTATCCCCCTGCAAAAATAATAAATTCGCGTTGGACAACGTTGATGTTATTTCTCGTCTGAATTTTGCAAAAGAAATAAGAAAAGTCTGAAGGAGAATCTTTTAAATTATCATGCAGTTTGTGTCTGCAGCCTATTGCTAGTGCCCACAGTGGAGGCTAGTTCCTAAGATTCTACCCAGGATTGATGCAAGCATTCTGGTTTCATCCTCTAGTACAGGTCATTGGTACATGGAGGGGTACATGGATAGGAAAGGTTTAGAGGGATATGGCACAGTGGCACAATGATAGAGTTGCTGCTTTGTAGCACCAGAGACCCAGGTTCGATCATGACTATGGGTGCTGCCCGTGCGGAGCTTGTACGTTCTCCCTGTGACCACGTGGGTTTTCTCCAGGAGCTCCAGTTTCATTCCACACTCCATAGAATGCAGTTTTGTAGGTCAATTGACTTCTGTAAATTGTCCCTAGTGTGTAGGATGGTGTAAGTGTATCATCGGTCGGTGCGGACTTGGTGTGCTGTAGGGCCTGATTCCATGTTGTATCTCTAAACTAAACTAAAATGTGGGCTAAAAGCAGGCAGGTGGGACTAGTGTAGATGGAGCATCTTGGTGGACCATGGGCAAACTGGGCTGAAAGACCTGTTTCAATGCTGAACGACTATCTGCTTGTTGTATGTTAGAGAAGTTGTCAGCAACCTCGAGTGCTTGTGTTGATTGAATTGATTGATTGAAAGATACAGCACAGAAACAGGCCTTTCATTCCAGCGAGTCCAGGCCAACCATCAATCACGCATTCGCTAGTTCTATGTTATCCCACTTTCACATCCAGCTCTTACACATTGGGGGTGGGGGGGGGGGGGGGATTTACAGAGGGCCAATTAACCTGCAAACCCGCACGTCTTTGGGATGTCGGAGCAAATTGGACCACCCGGAGAAAACCCACGTGGTCACAGGGAGAAAGTACAAACTCCGTACAGACAGCGCCTCGAGCCAGGAACCAAACTCCGTTTTCATCCTCCATATATTTTTGTCAACTCCCCCAGATTCTACTTCTCTACTTCACGCTCGGTAGAATTCATACTGGCCAATTAGCGGCCAGTCCCGCCGATGTTGGCAATTGGGCGGAAACTGGAGCGTCCGGGGTAAACCCATGCGGTCACAGGGAGAACATGCAAACACCCACATATGCACACGCACATGCACACGTACACGCATAGACACACGCACACACACGCACACGCAAATGCATACACACACGCACATGCAAATGCATACACACACGCACACGCACACGCACATGCATACACACACGCACACATACACACATGCACACACACGCACACACATGCACACACACGCACACGCACACG
>NC_045980.1:20281168-20298668 GCF_010909765.2 Amblyraja radiata | reverse complement strand
GATCCCCCCATCCTTGCTCGTTGCAGGCTTTAATGATAGAATAATATTTACTGAGTGAACTGCTCTTGAGAGACCGGTCTAAGCACCATAAAATGCCTTTAATGTGCACTGAGTGTTGGAGTGCAGAGGATGGATAATGTGACAACTGCAGAAAGTAATCTGATTTGGCTCTTTCTGGGGCAATTGGAGTGGAACAGGCCTGCTCGAAAAAAAGGGCTGTGGATCTCAGGGAACACTGAAAGGAGGGACACAGCGGGGGCAGATTATGTCTAAACAGAATGATGAGTTACTTTGCATCTGCAGAAAGCCATGCTGTGATCAGATGGCTCGGCACTGGGCTGCCCGCAACCCCACTGGCAACACAGCCTGGTTCGGAGCAGTGCCTTTGTGTATCGCTTATACAGAGAGAGCATATGCTGCATGCAGACTGCATCCAGGCCTCCCTGCTTCTCACCGCAAAGTGCCAGATTAGAAGCAGCAACGCATCTCTCATTTGGACGACTTCAGTATAAAAATCAGAAGATGCTCACTACACTTATTCACCCAAGTGCTTCAGACTTCCTGACCCCAACAATATAGAGCTGACACTGTTCCTGTTTTCGCTCCTCTGATCTGCTCACGAAGAATCATCTTCCTGTGCCTTTAACGGGAAGGCTAGGAGGGACACTGGCCACACATTGGCAGAGACCTGGGTTCAATCCTAATCTCGGGACAGCAGGTGGACACCTGCGAGCGGTTTGAGATTGAAAAACACAGCTTGAAAACTGGCCCTTCGGCCCACCGAGGCCGTACTGTCCATCGATCATCCGTTCACACTAGTTCCATGTTATCCCATTTCCTCATCCACTCCCCACCCACCCTCGTGATCTACAATCATCCATTAGAGTCATTCCACTCTTTTAAATGTCTATTCCAATTGTAAATCTACTCTGCACTCTGGTATTTTGTGCTACCTGTTGTACCTGCGTTTGGCTTGATTGTACCCATGTGTAGTGTGGCTTGGACAGCATGCCAACAAAAGCTACTCACTGAACAGCATTCCAAATAAGTGCCTGTTGGTTTACAACTGTTGCCAGGAGCAATGGGAGCAAAACAGGGCACCAAGGAGAAGTCATCAAATATAAAATATCTATATATTTAAAAAAAATGCTTATCTTTCATTTAAAAAGTACAATGAATAATATGAGTTAGGATGTAGTCCTGATCTTCCAACCTACCTCATTGCGGACTTTTTCTCTGTAACTGTAATGCTACAATGGTGAAACACTACATTCTGCACTCTGATACTTTCCTCTTCACACTAACTGTTGTACTTGTGTTTGGCTTGATTGCACTCATGTACAGTATGATTTGATTGAACAACACGCAAACAAAAGCTATTCATTATAATCAGAACATGACAATAAACCTAACCTATTTAACATCCCTTCCATTTGCAGGCTAACTCATTGACAGAGCGTTGACCAAGTCATACAGCGTGGAAACAGACCCTTTGGCCCAACTTGCCCATTCTTGACCAACATGTCCCATCTACAAACCACATCACCCCAGTGGGGAAGGGAAGGGTTAGAAAGTAGAGGGAGGGAGGGAGGGAGGGAGGGAGGGACGGAGGGAGGGAGGGAGGGAGGGAGGGAGGGAGGGAGGGAGGGAGGGAGGGAGGGAGGGAGGGAAGGAGGGAGGGAAGGAGGGAGGGAAGGAGAATATCTACCACCTTGCCACATCAGCACGGCTGGTAGAGCCGCTGCCTCACAGCTCCAACGCCCAGCATCAATCCCAACCTCAAGTGCTGTCTTTGTGGAGATTGCAAGTTCAACCTGCGACCACGTGGGTTTCCTCTGGGTACTCCGGTTTCCTCCCACATCCCAAAGACGTGCGGGTTTGTAGGTTAATTGGTTTCTGCAAATTGCTCCCAGTGGGTAGGGTTTGGAAGAGGAAATGGGATATCATAGAACTAGTGAGAATGGCATGGACTCGACCAATCAAACACAAAAATATTAAACTTCATAAAATATTTTTCAACAGAACACAAACTTTCTCCAAAGCCTCTGGTATGTTTGTTTTTGAAACATCAGTTGAGTACAGTTGTCTCAATCTAAGGTAGTTACTGTAGAATTGAGGCTTCTGATCTATTTTGATGGAGTGCGAAGGACCAAGTTGTTAATTCTTGATCCTTGCTTGTGCTTTGCTCAAGATTCCAGCATCTGCAGTTTCTTGTATCTCCGTTGTGCTGGAAAGAGTGCCGAAAAGATGTACAGGGATGTTGCCAGGACTCGGGGGTCTGAGCTATAGAAACATAGAAGCATAGAAATTAGGTGCAGGAGTAGGCCATTCAGCCCTTCGAGCCTGCACCGCCATTCAATATGATCATGGCTGATCATCCAACTCAGTATCCCGTACCTGCCTTCTCTCCATACGCCCTGATCCCTTTAGCCACAAGGGCCACATCTAACTCCCTCTTAAATATAGCTAATGAACTGGCCTCAACTACCTTCTGTGGCAGAGAGTTCCAGAGGGAGATTCTAGAGGGAGAGATTGAGCAGGCTGGGGCGTAGAAGACTTATAGAGGTGTAATCATGAGGGGCACAGGGTGAATGAACACAGTTTTTTTCCCCAGAACTAGAAGCCATAGGTTTAAGGTGAGAGGAGAGAGATATAACAGGAACTTAAGGGGCAACACTTTTACACAGAGAGTGGTGGGTATATGGAGCGAGCTGCCAGAGGAGGAAGTTGAGGCAGGTGCAATAACAACATTTAATATACTTTTGGACATTTACATGGATAGGAAAGGTTTAGCGGGTTAAGGAACAAATGTGAGCAAAGGGGACCAACTTGGATGGGGCATCTTGGTTGGTATGGATGAGTTGGGCCGAAGGGCCAGTTTCTCTGCTGCATGACTCTATCTATGACTGATGATTCAGGCAAAGATCCCATCTGGAAATGGTTAACTTAATTTAATCTGCCTCTTGCTTTAGTTCTCATCAGTTCTGAGGCCAGAGAAGTAAACAGGGTCATTTTTAATACAGTGCCATAACTTCAAACTGGAATAACTTCTGTAACCCATTGAAGAACACACCTGATTCCCCTCTCCATTGATTTCGGGGGATTTCAATGACAGGGTGCCTGACCTCCAATCTTCAGTGGTAGAATGATAGAAACCATCGGCAATGTTTTCCATGTGTATTCAATCTGCCCATCTTGACTGAATAATTCATCACATGATATATTTTGATGCATTTCAATATGATAAGCGACAAAACTTTCATTTATTTAGTGCCTCATCACAACTGTCAGGAGACATTACGATATGCATCACCCTGAATGAATGACTTTGAACTGAATATGTGTCGTGCTAATGCGTGAAAGGACTTTTTCACAGAGAGTTCCTTTCCTTGAATCCCAACGCATCGTAGGCAGTTGATCTCTCTGAAGTGAAGTGAAGTTTGTGAACTGCAGACAAAGTTGGCGAAAATTACACTGGGCATGGCACCACACAGCAGAAGGACAGGCCCTTCGGCCCACAGAGTCTGTGCTGAACATGGTGCCAAGACCAATTCTCAACTGCCTGCACGTGATCCATATCCCTCCATTCCCGACATATCCACGTGCCTATCCAAAAGTCTCTTAAATCCCACAATCATTCCGCTTAGGGATTGTGACCAGTTAAATCAGATATACCACATTCTACCAAAGAAGTGCGGGTTTGTAGATTAATTGGCCTCTGTAAAATTGACCCCAAAGGACAAAAGGACAAAGGACATTTATTGTCACATACACCAAATGGTGTAGTGAAATTTGTCTTGCCATGCAGCACACAGATAAAGATTAGACACAACATTAAAGAAATGTAATAATAAACATAAAAACATCCCCCCACAATGGTTCCCACTGTGGGGGAAGGCACAATGTCCAGTCCCCATCCCCAGTTCACCCATAGTCGGGCCTATTGAGGCCTCCGCAGTCGCCTTTACGGAGGCCTGATGTTCCAGGCCGTTCTCGCCGGGTGATGTAGCTCCGGCGTCGGGAGAATCCTCACAGCGGCTTGGGACACCTGGAACAGCCGCTTCCGTACTGGAGACCGCGGCTTCTGAAGCCAGCAAGGCCGCGTTGGATGGAGCTCCACAACTGGCGATCTTGGCGAGACATCCCAGGCTCCTGATGTTAAAGTCAGCGCCGCCGCCCGCGGCTGGCCGCTCCACAGACCCGCGGCTCGGCGATGTTTCATCAGCAGTCTTCAGCTCACCGGAGCTCCAGCGCGGCGACCCGGGCAAGGCATCGCCCGCTCCGCGATAGCGCTCCAGCGCCGTGCCGCCGCCGAAGCCGAGGTTCTGGGCGGTCCCCCTAAAGAAACGCTGCTCCAGGCCCGCTGGTAGGCCGCGAGGACGGGTCAAAAGTGCAGCCCGGAGAAAATCCGCCTCTCCGACCAGGTAGGGACCCTAGAAAGTAGTTTCTCCCTCTCCCCCCCCCCACCCCCCACATAAAAAATACTAGAACTCCTAAAAACAAAACACTCAACTAACTAAAAAATGTTTTAAAAGATGAAAAACGGAGAGTTGCAGGCTGGGCAGCCATACCACACAGGACGGCGCCCCAATGTCTAGGGAATGGATGGGAAAGTGGGACAACATAGTACTCATGTGAACGGGTGGTCACTCTGGACTCGCTGGGCCGAAGGGCCTGTTTCCACACAATTTCTAAACTGAGGTACCTAATTGAGAGGTGTATAACAAAATGGGATCATGAATTGGGAAACATTTGTCCGACCAAAAACAGCAAGCAGACACCTCCCACCACCTTCATTCTCATTCCCTGATACTTGGTTTTGATATTATTTACTAATTAGAGCTTCATATGGATTTAATTGGGAAGAAGTGCTTTCTATTCTACCATTCAAAGCAGGCAAGGTTCGACGACGCCTGGGTGTTGGGACCTCAATGCCAGCTTCTTCAATGTATGGCAATGTTCCCATGCAGGCAAATCAAGGCGAGAAGGCACGGTGAATAGGGTGGCATAGTGGCGCAGCGGTAGAGTTGCTGCCCTACAGTGAATGCAGCGCCGGAGACCCGGGTTCAATCCCGACTACGGATGCTGTATGTAAGGAGTTTGTACGTTTTCCCCGTGACCTGCGTGGGTTTTCTCCGAGATCTTCGGTTTCCTTCCACACTCCAAAGACGTACAGGTTTGTAGGTTAATTGGCTTGGTAAAAATGTAAAAATTGCCCCGAGTGGGTGTAGGATAGTATTAATATGCGGGGGATTGTTGGTCAGCGCAGACCCGGTGGGCCAAAGGGCCTGTTTCCGCGCTGTATCTCTAAACTAAGCTAAAGGCACTTCACAATGGAGATTGCCTCATCAGGCCTCTCTCCCCCAGCCCACCCCTTACTGCACGCAGCCTTTAAGGAGCAGAGAGGAGCGAGCTGAATGTTCTTACTGTTTTGTTCGAGGCATCTGTTACTTTGCACAGATTAATAAAAGTTCGAGGATCATGCTGGTTTCATTTGCGTTGATTTGCATATTAATAGTACGCATATTAAGCAACTACTTCAGAGGAAGAGCTGAATAATCAAGGCCAACAATCCAATCGTGCACATTTTAACTCAATGTTTCTCATCTACATTCCCAGAACACCAGGGCTCCAAAGTGATTCCAGCCTGGTTGAAATTACCAAAAGCAAGACCCAATTTGCATTGACCTTATGTTAATACATTTAATTAGGTCCATTGATATGTAGTTGGTCTGTTTGCAGACTCCGACGCACTGGTTTTAGTTTTAGAGGTACAGCGCGGAAACAGGCCCTTCGGCCCACCGAGTCTGCGCCGACCAGCGATCCCCGCACACTAACACTATCCTATACACACTAGGGACAATTTACACTTATACCAAACCAATTTACCTACATACCTGGGGTACACAAAAATGCTGGAGAAACTCAGCGGGTGTAGCAGCATCTATGGAGCGAAGGAAATAGGCAACGTTTTTGGCTGAAACCCTTCTTCAGACCTACATACCTAACCCTCGAGCTGCCTCCTCCCATCCCCCCGCCCTCGGGCTCCTCCTCCTCCCCTTTTTCATTCCTTCTCCCCCCCCCACCCCCTATCAGTCTGAAGAAGGGTTTCGCCCCGAAACGTCACCTATTTCCTTCGCTCCATAGATGCTGCTGCACCCGCTGAGTTTCTCCAGCATTTTTGTGTACCTACATACCTGTATGTCTTTGGAGTGTGTGAGGAAACCTAAGATCTCGGAGAAAACCCACACGGTCACGGGGAGAACGTACAAACTCCGTACTGACAGCACCCATGGTTGGGATCGAACCCGGGTCTCCGGTGCTGCAAGCTCTATAAGGCAGCAACTCTACCAGATTGCACAAAGTCACTGATAACCTTTGCCATGTGCGTTTGGCTTGGGAGTGGGGATTGTTATCTGCATGATCCTCGATATGTCGGGGTGTAGTTCACGAGCTAAAATCGCTGGACTGGTGTGAGCGGGCTGGGATGATGTTTCGGGTTGAGACCCTTCTTCAGACATGCATGGCGTCGTTTCGGGTTGTGAACCTCAGACTAATGTCAGGAAAGTTTATTTCTTTGAAAAACCATCTGAGTTTATTACCAATTTCTTTGATGCCCTATCAGTGGTGCAGAACAAATCATATGAGGCCAAGCACAGCTAATGTCTGTGACACAAGAGCTAACAATGATAATCCAGCCCACAGACTCTCTTGGTCCATTTTATCCATCGACGTTGGGAACATGTCTTGGTCTTTATCACAAGAGGGCATCAACTGGGGAGGAGGGTTGTGGACTTGCTGGCACGTTGGATATTGTGAAAGGTACCGTTGTGTGGAGAGTGAGTCAGAAGAGGCAGAGAGGGGTGAGAAGTGCACTGCTGGGTGGTGGTTGATGGGAGGGTTGAGAGACGAGCTGGGGAGATGTGGTGGGGGGGAGATGGTGATAGGGCTGAGGGGCTGTATAATGAACATGTTGTCGCTTTGTGCTGGTGTAGTTTGGATGGTGATGTCCTGGGAAATGGAAGGATGGTGTTTGAGGTGTGTGTGGGTTTTTTGACATTTATTGAACTTCCTTTTGTTTATTGTGTCACCTATGAGATATAGTGTTTACAGGCCTGATGCTCCTCTGCTGCAAATAAGAATTCCATCGTTCCCTTTCAGTACGTAGGACAATTAAACATTGATTCGGAACAGTCCAAAGTGAAGTCGCTTATGCATGGAAGTCGGATGAGATTGGAGCGAATTTCAACTGGGATACACCATGAAGTCAAATAGATGGTTTAAGTTTTTTGCTGAACTTTAGATGTAAAGACCATAGAACAGTACAGTCCATAATGGTCGTGCCAAACTTGATGCCAAGTTACGGTACGATACAATATGACTTTATTTATTTATCCCAGGAGGGAAATTGATCCACCAACAATCATAAAAACACACACAAGGCATGAAACATGAAATTAAAATGATGAGTGGAAAGACTTGGGGGATGTGCAAAGATTGGGGAGGGGGGGGGGGGGGGAGTCAGTCTCAGTCTCAGTCTACCCCATGACAGAAGGGGGAGGAGTTGGAAAGTTTGATAGCCACAGGAAAGAAGGATCTCCTATGGCATTCTGTGCTGCATCTTGGTGGAACCAATCTGTAGCTGAAGGTGCTCCTCAGGTTGACCAGTGTTTCATGGAGGGGGTGAACTGTATTGTCCAGGATGCTCCGCAGTTTGAGGAGCATCCTCCCCTCCAAGACCACCTCCCATGAATCCAACTCCGCCCCCAGGACGGAGTTAAACTGATTTTGTCTCCCTGCACATGATCCAAATCCCTCTTATCCAAATCCCTAGGACGACAGATGGCACAATGGGCTAAGTGTTCGGCTGGCAACCTGAAGGTGGCCGGTTCGAATCCTGCTTGGAGTGTGTACTGTCGTTGTGTCCTTGGGCAAGACACTTCACCCACCTTTGCCTGGGACTAGAGACGGAAATTAGCTACTGATTGGCTACAATCTCGCATATTTACATGCAAATGCTCATTAATATGCACTGTCCCTATAAACAAAACATATATATTATAGACTCCAAAAAGCTGGAGTAACTCAGTGGGTCGGGCAGCATCTCTGGAGAGATGGAATGGGTGATGTTTCAGGTCGAGACCCATCTTCAGACGGGTGAAGAAGTAACTCCAGCTTTTTGTGTCTATCTTCGGTTTAAACCAACATCTGCAGTTACTTACTACACCCATTCATATCCCTCTATTCCCTACTCTTCTGCCTATCCAAAAGCCTTTCAAACGTTTGTATCTGCCTCCACCACGATGCCTAGCAGTGTGTCCCAGACCCCCACTCTGTATAAAAACATGTTCCTGCGCATTTCCATTGAACTTTCTTCCTCTCACCATATGGTTATGCTCTCCAGTGTTGGATATTTCCTCCCCGGGAAAAAGGTTCTGAATGTCTACCGTATCTATGCCTCTCATAATTTCATACACTTCTATCAAGTCTCCCCTCAATCTCTGACATGTCAGAGAAAACAATCCAAGTCTATTCAGGCTCTCCCGGTGGCTAAAACCCTCTAATCCAGGCGGCATTCTGGTAAACCTCCACTGCACCCTCTCCAAAGCCTCCATATCTTTCCTGTAATGGGATGACCAGAACTGCATGGACTAACAAAAGATGGATGTTATGGTACCTACTTAAAGGGCTACTGGGAACAAGGGTCAAGAGTTCTTTATCGTCAAATGTCCCGAAATTGAACAATGAAATTCTTACTTGCAGCAGCACAACAAATATTATGGGGTGGCAGCGGTGGTGCAGCGGTAGAGTTGCTGCCTTACAGCGCCAGAAACCCGGGTTCGATTCTGCCGACGAGTGCTGTCTGTAGGTTTGCAGGTTAATTGGCTTCGGTAATAATTGTAAATTGTCCCTAGTGGGTGGGATAGAGCTAGTGTGCAAGTTGATCGCTGGTCAGTACGGACTCGGGGGGGTCGATGGGCCTGTTTCCATGCTATATCTCTAAACAAGACCCCAACACTAGGGGTGACCTTCGATAGGAGAAGCGATGGCGAGTTGCAGAGAAAGAAAAATAATATAACGGAGGGAAGCCGGGTGGAGCTCATTTACTTTATTTTAACTAATTGTACTTTTTGTCCTGTATTTACACAGTCAAATCGGAGAAACACTCCTAGTTAGCCCTTGACATTCACAGCTTGTCTCCTGACTATTTCCTTGATTATGTTTCCCTTCCAACCAATGTGAGTGGCAGTGTAAAATCTCCCCAGCGGATTTTGCTTAGTTACAAATTACCATTCAAAAATGAATTGCCCTGACAATATCTAATGTTTTGTGACATCCCACAAAACACACGCTCACTTCCCCGAGAGCGAAAGCTGGCTCATTGGAAATATTAAATTAAGCATTCTGAGGCAGTAAGTAATTCAGTTTTCTGCTCTTTGCGCGTGGTTTGGTGGAGTGGATGATGTTCCAGGGCACAGGCTCGTTGTCTGCATTAAGTTAGTGGATGGGGCTCATGGATCGAATTTCCGCAATGCCCGCTCAGACCTTTCCGCCTGTGCAATTAGTTGGTTTAAGGCAGATTCTGACGGAGGCTGAATCTTGGTGCTGAGCGGTTAGAGGTTGCTGGGTTGGGCTGTGTGGGGGGGGGGGGGGGGGGGGGGGGGGGGGGGGGGGGGGGGGGTGCAGCGGGACAGGGCTGGAGCTGAGGGGGAGGGGGCGGGTAGGGTGCAAGGGGGAACAATTGCAGGAACCGCATCAACTCATTCCAGTCTAATGTTGTATGGTTAAATCCTGGCCTAGGTATAAGAGGCAGAATGCAACTCATTTGTTTGAGATCCTTCCCTTCTTTCAGTATCTACATGGAAGGAGGGAGAGAGAGAGGGGGGGGGGGGCATGGGGGTAGAAGAAAGAGGGGAGAGAGAGAGTGGAGGGTGGAGAGAGAGTGGGGAGAAGGGGGTTCACGGACTCTTCCGCTGCCTGTATTTTCTGTGGCGAGGAAGAGACCGTGTTCCACATTTATATGGAGTGTGAGAGGCTACTGCCCCTGTATCAATATCTGAAGGGGTTGTTCCTAAAGTTCTGGTTACATTTTAGTCCTACGATTCTTGTGTTTGGACACAAGGCAGGGTGTGGGGAGAGCCAAGTGGGAGGGTGGGACCTACCTGTCGGTCTACTCCTGGGCCTGGCCAAGATGGCCATACGCGGGTCCAGGCAGCAGGCGATGGATGGTCAGGCAAGAGTCGGCTGCTTGCCCCTCTTTCGGGCCTACGTCCGTGCACGTGTGTCCCTGGAGAGGGAACATGCGGTGTTCACGGGGACTTTGGAGGTATTCCGTGGGCGCTGGTCACCGCGTGGGGTTGAGAGTATTGTGAATAAAGATTGTAATGTTGTACTATAATGACACTTGGTATAATGTAATTTCGTTTTGTGTATGACGTGATCTGTTGTATTATTTGATGTGTTGAATAAAGTCTTGGAATTGGAAAAAAAAAAAAAAAAGTGGGGAGAAGGGGAAGATAGAAGGAGGGGAGAGAGGGGAGAGAGGGAGAGAAATGGGTGGAGAGACAGGGGAGAGAAAGGGAGAGAGAGAAAGGGAGAGAGAGAAAGGGAGAGAGAGAAAGGGAGAGAGAGATTAAGTGAGAGAGAAAGTGAGAGAGAGAGAAAGAGAGAGAGAGAGAAAGTGAGAGAGAGAGAGGGGGGAGAGAGAGGGAGAACTAAGGACAAAACCTAAAAACGGAGAAACAATTGAAGTAAGCAGACTAACATAGAGAGCATAAATCCTTGTTAAAGGGGCATTGTATGCTGGTGGATTATGGTCATCCTATTGACACCTCATTGTTGGCTTGAGGTCAGACATCATCCAGGTATTTCACAACGAGATACCCAGCCAGGTTTCAACCATTATCTCCAAATACATCGTAACACAGACTGCTAGATGGTGATGAAGGAATCTGTCCAAATGTAGTTTTCTTTGATGAGATTAACCTGTATCAGCAACAGAACGTGTGTGCAGGAACACAGATAGCGAGCGGGTGGTACTTGCTAACATTATGCTACATGTGTTAGATTTTTTTCTCAGTCTGCTCATTGTGATTATTACTCAGTTTTTAGCGTTTATCCTGTGTTACCTTTGTGGTTTCAGTGTTTCTGCCTCAACATTTCTCACTCTTCCCACCTTTCTTTCTCCTCCCTCTCTTCCCATCACTCTCTCACCTGCCCACTCTCTCCTTCATTCACTTCCCCCTCTCTCCCCTTCACTCTCTCCCCACCCTCTCTCCAGCTCCCTCTCTCCCCATCACTCTCTTCCCACCCACACTCTCCCCCTCCCTCTCTCACCTGCATCTCCCCTTCACTCTCTTCCCACCCTCTCTTGTCTTCATTCTCTTCCCACCCTCCCTCTCCCTCATCACTCTCTTCCCACCCTCTCTCCCCCCTGCCTCTCTCTCTCCTTCTTATCTCTCTCCCCACCCACTGCCTCACTCTCTCTCCCCTCCCACCTCTCTCCCCCTGTCTCTCTTCGCCTCCTTCATGTCGGGTAGATCTTCTTGAGGAACTTATCCACTAATTCCTTTAGAACATGTTTCCAGCACGCAGTAGCTCAGTGATGTGATTGCCTCCAATGGTTCCCTCCCTCGGCCCTGCACTCCCTGGGCTTAGGCTGTTCCAAGATGGAATCTTATCCTTGCCTCCAATCCTGAACCCGGCCACATTCCTGGCGCTGACATTGCAATGATGCCAGGAGCCATTCAGCCAAAGGTCGGGTAAAGCACGCGTAGGGTGGAATTGCAGATGCTGGTTTACACCAAAGATGGACACAAAATGCTGGAGTAACTCAGCGGGACAGGCAGCATCTCTGGAAGAAGGAACGGGTGACGTTACGGAAGTTTGAAGTAAGGTCTCGACCTGAAACGTTACCCCTTCCTTCTGTGGTCAGGGTGTGGTTATTCCAGCATTTTGTGTCTATTTCCAATGACGTTTAGTTCGGAGCCAGGGGAGAGGGAGACATAGAGATATGGCAGGGCAAGGTGTGAAGATGGGAGATCAAAGGGGACAAAGCAAGTGCGTTGGAGCTCGGCACCGACTGTGTGGAGCTGCCTTGTATCAGACTGTACATCTCCAGAGGTGCTGGAGTTTGCCATATCGAGGGATCTGCTATGACTGAGCTGGCTGCTCCTCGATACTCGAGGTGCTTTGTATATGTTCTATCGATTTCAAAACTGCTGCTCTATTATGGGGCCAATGAAGCTTCACCTGTTTCTCTGAAATATGATAAAGCATTGGGTCTTTAATCAAATAAGGTGAATTAGATTCCGATTAGCATTGATTTCTCTGGAGCCTGCTCTGCTCAGCACTACTCGTTTTAATTTTCCATTGCTCGGCATTGCTACAGTAAATGTTATTCGCAGGATGCTGAAGTCAACACACCCCACTGTCTGGAGCTCGTTCTGACAGGCGTTTATCTTGATGAAATGCTCAATATGTTGGCGAGACCGCACTCAAGGTACTGTGATCAGTTTTGGCCACCCTGCTACGGAGAGGATGGCTTTAAGCTGGAAAGAGTGCAGAGAAGATTTATGAGGATGTTGTAGCCAGGACTCAAGGGCCTGAGCTATAGGGAGAGGTTGGGCAGGTTGGGACTTAATTCCTTGGAGCACAGGAGGATGAGGGGCGATTTTGTTGAGGTATATACAATCATGAGGGGAATAGATAGGGTGAATGCAGAGTACTTTCCCCAGAGTAGGGGAATCAAGAACTAGAGGACTAGAGGACTAAGGTGAACGGGGAAAGATTTAATAGGAACCTGGTGGGCAACTCTTTCACACAAAGGGTGGTGGGTATATGGAACAAACGGCCAGAGGAATTGGTTGAGGCAGGTACTATAACAACATTGAAAAGACGCTTGGACAGGTACATGGCTAGGAAAGGTTTAGAAGGACATGGACCAAATGCAGGCAGGCGGGATTGGTGTAGATGAGATATCTTGGTCGGCATGGGCAGGTTGGGCCGAAGGGCCTGTTTCCGTGCTGTATGTCTCTATGTTCATTGGAAATGCAGTCATTACATTGGGCTGGTTAGTAGAATGTGCAGGGAGAACAGCAGACTGACACTCATGATGAAGATACAAGTGAAATCTTGGCACATCCAGACAAACATGGAGTGCGCGCAGCCGCCAATAAAGCAGGAGCAAGATCTTCCACCTTCGATGCCTGCAGCATACTCGTGGAAACTCACGGATGGAGAAATGTTATGAAGTAATTGTTACCAAAAGCACAAAGGGCATAAAGTGCTGGAGAAACCAAACAAGTCAGGTATCATTTTGGGAGGACATGGATAGTTAATGTTTCAGGTCCGGACCCTTCTTCAGATGGACGAAAGGTGAGTTTTAAGAACCAATGCTCAGTCTGGTGAAGCAAAGCGGCTGATATTCAGCAGCAAGGAAGCTGCAAACTCCATTCAGGAATCTGACTGACAATGGAACCTCACCTGAGGTCCTGAAGGGAGATCCAAACATTTCCATTTTTAAGCTCTTGCCCTTTGAGTTTCCTCTCTCGTTTCTGTGTCTCTGCATTTGTGTTTCTTTCTCCCTCTCTCATTTACCGAGTTGTCGGCAGACTCTTCCGATGAGCTCTGCAGGAGCACTCCCTGATATCCACGGGCACAAAGTTTCAGCCGGCGACCAAAGAAGTGAGAGTATCGCAGAGGAGAAAGTCAAAGAGTGGTTGTTACTGAAGGCTTTGGAGCTTCTCGCACGACTGTCAATGTTCGAGCCGTTAGGAATGAACTCGATGTGTAGGAAGGAACTGGTTGAAACTGAAGATAGTGACAACATTCTGGAGGAACTCAGTGGGACAGGCAGCACCTCTGGAGAGAAGGGATGGGTGACCTTTCGGCTCGAGACCCTTCTTCAGACTTGAACTAGAGATTAGAATTGGGGAAGAACGTCGGGCTGCAGAAGATGTAGAGGCAAGAGGGTATAATTTTGTGGAGACATTTCAAAGTCAAGGCATTTCTAAAATGGAAGCTGTGAGATATTTGTAAACAAAACGGAACTCTGTCCCTTTACTATGTGTCTCTATACTTCTTATTGAACACATACACTCAGTCCCCCATGGTCTGCTGGATCTCCTGGTTGCTAACCATTTTAACTCTCCTTCCCATTTCCACACTGACCTGGATCTTCCCCATTGCTGTAGTGAGCCCCACTGCAAACTGGAGGAACACCATCTCACATTCCACTTGGGTAACTTACAACCAAATGGTATGAACATTGAGTGTAGGAAGGAACTGCAGATGCTGGTTTATACCGAAGATAGACGCAAAATACTGGAGTAACTCAGCGGGTCAGGAAGCATCTCTGGAGAAAAGGAATAGGTGACGTTTTGCGTCAGAAGCCTTCTTCAGACTCTGAACATTGATTTTCCTTTTAGGCAACTTACCTACAACCAACACCGCCCCTCTTCCATCCAACCCCCCCCCCCCCCCCCCCCCACCTCTCTTCCCTGCATCCCACCCACAATGCAAACCCATTTCTTCCTTTCCCTTCTACCTTCCCTTCCTCATTCATTCCTTCATCTGCCTCTCAATGTCATGCCTCTTCTCTGCTTGTCTCACACATTGTTAATCTTTACTTCTCTGACCTTTGACCAACCATCTATCGTTCAAAATATCCCTCTCCTGTACCCACCTATCACTTGCAAGGTTTTGACCCACCCCCATTTCTCCCCCCAGCCACAATTAGTTTGAAGAAGGGTCCTGACCCGAAACATCGCCTATCCACGTTCTCCAGAGATGCTGTCCGACCCATTGAGTTACTCCAGCACTTTGTCCTTTATAACATAAACCAGCACATGCAATTTCTTGTGTCTACTGTCCAATCTCCCTGACTGCTCCAGAATACCATTTCTGTGATTAAATGTGGACTTTTCAACACTATTCGGAAGCAGTTACATATGGAAGAGCCAAATGACATCTGAATCGTGCACAATAGACACAAAATGCTGGAGTAACTCAGCGGGACAGGCAGAATCTCTTGATGGACGGAATGGGCGACGTTTCGTGTAGAGATCCTTCTTCAGATATGCATGTGGTCTTTCGGGTTGTGAACTTCAGACGACTAATATCAGGAAAGTTTATTTCTTTTAAAAAGCATCCGAGTTTATTGCCAATTCCTTTGACGCCCTATCAATGGTGCAGAACAAATCATAACAGCACAAGTACAGCTATTGTCTGGAAATCTGAGCTAACAATGATAATCCAGCCCACAGACTCTCTTGATCTATTTTATAACCTCGTTCAGCACTCTCTCTCTCCCTGTCATCACCGTGGAAACCCCGCATCTGGAGAGGTTCTAGATCCAGATAATAGCGCTCGCTCGGCAGAAATGGGGCGAAGATAAAGCGGGAGATCGTGTGGAAAATGAGCAGTTTAAAAACACTCCAAACTCAACAAGATAAACACTACTTATCGCCGTCAAAGACATCAGGGGCCATAAAACAATTTGTTCAGCAAACAGCTTCTCTCTTAAGAGGGTATTGAACACATTTTCTCATTGAGTAGTTGAAAGTTCCTTCTGCAAGGGAAACACCGTATTCAGGCAGTGACCAGGCAAAGTGGAATCTGATTGTTTCTAACCAATTGCTAGTGAGGAAAGGCAAACAGATTGTCAGATAGACTTTAATCCTTCAGCACACAGACTCACAGCGTATGATGATAATCTCACACACACATTTCCATTTGAATTAACGTTGATTTGTACACACCATTTTTCATATTTATTGGCATGAACGTTCGTTCATTTAACCTTTTGCCACCTTTCCACTCTAACCTTTGTCACCTCCTCCACCCATCTGCCAATCAACCGCACCTCCCGCACCAATCACTTGTGTAGGAAGGAACTGCAGATGCTGGTTTATACCAAACTTGTTCGGCACATAAGCCAGGATAGGGGGAATCAAGAACTAGAGGACATAGGTTTAAGTTGAGGGGGGAAAGATACAATAGGAACCTAAGGGGCAACCTTTTCACGCAGAGGGTGGATGAGTTGGGCCAAAGGACCTGGTTCCATGTTTCATGAATCTATGGCCCCATGGCCTGGATAGAGAGCATTGGGAGGGGATGTTCTCACTAGTGGGTGAATGGAAGAGTCTAGTGACAAACAACATAGCCTCAGAATTAAAGGACGTTCCTTTCGGAAAATGAGGACGAATTTCTTTAGTCAGAGTGTGGTAAATCTGTGGAATTCATTGCCACAGTGGCCTGTGGAGGCCAAGTTAATGGATATTTTTAAGGCAGAGATAGATAGATTCTTGATTATGCTTAAGAAGGAACTGCAGATGCTGGAAAATCGAAGGTAGACAAAAGTGCTGGAGAAACTCAGTGGGTGCGGCAGCATCTATGGAGCGAAGGAAATAGGCAACGTTTCGGGACGAAACGTTGCCTATTTCCTTCGCTCCATAGATGCTGCCGCACCCGCTGAGTTTCTCCAGCACTTTTGTCTACCTTAGATTCTTGATTAGTTCGGTTATCAGAGGTTATGGGGGGAAGGCACTTGGTTAGTTTATGGCGATGAGTAGTGTTTATCTTGTTGAGTTTGGAGTGTTTTTAAACTGCTCATTTTCCACACGATCTCCCTGTTTTTCTTTGCCCCATTTCTGCCGAGCGGTATTATCTGGATCTAGAACCTCTCCAGATGCAGGGTTTCCACGGTGACGATGGGGAGAGAGAGAGAATGCTGAACGAGGTTATAAAATGGATCCGGAGAGTCTGTGGGCTGGATAATCATTGTTAGCTCAAGTGTCCAGACATTAGCTGTGCTTGTGCTAATATGATTTGTTCTACACCATTGAATTGTGGTAAAGGAAGGAGTGATAGATCCGCCATGGTTGAATGGCGGAGTAGACATGATGGGCCGAATGGCCTAATTTTGATTCTATCACTTATGAACATAAACAGCTCCATCCAATCTCTATTGACAGTAGAATAGACATGGGCACAGTAGAATTGCTGCCTTACAACGGCAGACACCCGGGTTTGATCCTGACTACGGGTATGGAGTTTGTACGTTCGCCCTGTGTGACCGAGCGGGTTTTCTCTGAGATCTTCGGTTTCCTCCCCCATCCCAAAAACGTGCAGGTTTGTAGGTTATTTGGCTACGGTAAAACTGTCAATTGACCCGAGTGTGTCGGTTAGCGCGGGTGTACGGGGTGATCGCTGGTCGGTGCGGACCCGGTGGGCGAAGGCCCTGTTTCCCCGATGTACAGTATCTGTAAAAATTCTAAAGTAAAGGCAAGCCTGAGCTCAACCTGATATATACTTGCTGCCCAACAGTCAGCCAGAGTTGAACACCTGAGATGTTTTGTGCAAAGGAACTCTCTAAATAGCCAGCAAAAACAAAATGAGCGATCAGTCGTCAAAGCATCGAAATCCAACCCAATGAACATTGGTCAATAAACTAGTCAGTCACTAGCCAACTATTTGCCTGGCCATTCGGTCACCCATG